>NC_134474.1:46800546-46993046 GCF_964194025.1 Convolutriloba macropyga | reverse complement strand
GAGAGATTTTGGGTGCACGTTTGCGAGAGTTGTCAAGGGCATGTTACCGAGGTTATTGGGGCCAATGACTTTTTCGGGTCTGCAAAATTTTCAGTGCTAACTTAATTTCAATTATTTTAAAAGGAAAAGAGAATTCATTGGTGTCAGAGATGGTTGTAGAGCTTTTTTGATAATACTCATTGAAGAGTTCAGATTTTTCAACGTTGTTAGTGCATTGCTTTCCTTCAAAATGCATCCCGAACGGAATATAAGAGATTTTCAAACCCTCCAGATATTTCTGTATATCGGAGAAACGGCCAGTAGAGAAGACTTTCGTCTCGTAGTCCGTCTTATTGGTTGCCAAGCTATCTTGAATTTTCGCTTCAATAGCTTTCAGTTTTTCTATTCTCGAGAGGGTGGACTTCATAGAGATAAGCCGAAGACGCGTATCGCGCATTTTGAGCAGGTTTGATGTCCGAGTTTTAACCCACGAGGCAGGTAACATTTTGTGCTTTGTCTGCTTCGGAATGTGAAGCTCGAAACAATCGTGGAGCCATTCGTACCAGAGTTGAAGAACTACGTTAACATTGCTGATATGTTTGGGAGGAAGTGGTGCTCATCTATATGCTAACAGAGAGATGTCTAGTCAACTCTTATGTACGCAAAATCATTTAAGTCTCAAAATGAAGAGGCTTTAGTGGCTCCGGACCGCAGCTTAGGTCGATAAGGCGGATGGTCTGAGTAGCGCATGTTTTTCAATCGGTTGCTGGCTGATAATTTTAATACCAAGTCACTGTTTTTGATTAGAATAACATCGAGTTGTTTCCCATTGCCTGTGATGAGTTGTTGGTAGTCTTGCTCAGAGAAGTTCAACTAATACAGCCAGGTCATCATCACTGGATACCATTTGTGTCTATGGGCTATTCGAGAAATTAATTTCTCTCCTGATGAAAATGGAAGCGCAGCAATTTTGAAAAAAGCAGGTTTCAGAAAGATAAATAGCTCTACGAGCGTTTCGCATGATTGTCGATAGGGACTTGGTTTGGGAGCACAATACAAGAGACAAAGAAGCGCTTCATAATCTGCCGGATCGAGAACGAGAGCAATTACATCTACAAAATGCGCTAAAGGAGAGAATCGTCTGTGTTTCATAGCGGGTGTAACAGCAACTAATAATCCGCCGCATTTCGGCTGGCCATTGGGGGCGGGAGTCCCGGTCAAATCCATGAAAAAAACATGCAAAAACAGGGCGTTGTTAGAAATTTCGACTAGCATCCAGGTTTCAGTCAAGCGCAAGATTTTATAGCAATTACAAGCATTAATAGCATTAGAAACATTATTCTCCTGTTAATATGCAACAGACTTTGCACATTGTAGACAAGCACAAAAGTTTCATTGTCAGAATCTAGTCATTGTGAAGATTCAATTTTAGTTTTGACCCAGCTGCCATAGAGTTTGATTATCGATTTTCAGATTCTTACGCTCAGCACCAGAGTCAATTAACTCCTTTTTTTCCCAATAGTTGCGTTTCAAGCTTCGCGTCCAGAAGGCTAAATTCTTTGCTTACGTAGAATGACTTTATGTACTGTTTCAATTTTTTCACTGAATTCAGAAGGAGTCTACGTTGCCAACCATTTGAAACGTCGAAGACTATTCTTCTTGTTCTTTTTTTGCTGGGGTCCGAGACGTCTCAGCTCAGTGATCTTGCAGTCCACGTTCATGAAGGGCAACATTTGGTTAATTTCTTTCATATAGTCTCTTTGTTTCTCCCAAGCATTTCTTGAGGAACATTCAGACACTCCTTTTAATCCATTACCCTTTTCAGCAGGCGCCTCAATGATGGCTTGTTCAACAACTGGTTTATTTACAGCATTTTCTACGGCTCTAGTGATGGCGATGACCGTTTCCTTTATTTCAGATCCTGCTTTTTGATTTTCGTTTACCTCTTTTTGCACGGTTTTCAGACGTTCATCATCTGCAAGAGCTACTTGCTGAAGTTTAGTAGCAGAGTAGACTAATTTTTCGCGTTTATCCAAAAGCTTTGATACCGTCGTTTGCAGTTTTCGAAAGTTTCGTACATTGCTGTGTTAGATGCTTTGTTTTACATGTGAGACAAGAAACTATTTATTCATCCGACTGAATGCCAAGCTTACAGGCGTTTTCATTCAGGTAGTTAGCTTCAGATGCCGATTGAAGTCCGATTCTGTGAACCATTTTCTCTCATGTTTGTACCAGCGCCTCAAGTACAAAAACCGAGTCGCACGAAACAAGAAAAGAGAAAAGTTAGGCAGAAAACTTGCAATTTTAAATTGACTTGTCCTTTTCTCGGAGGATCTGCTGCTTCTTTCTTTCACGCTGTGAAGGCTTCATTTTAGGTTTCTTCCGTATGAAATCTCTTGCAATTCCTCGGTGCTTCAAGACATTAGAGAGGGTCTTCAATTGAAATTATTGCATTTGATTAAATTCTCTCAGTCTTTTCCTCAAGAAGGAGTTACTTTTGTTTGACTTAGAGATGATAATCCTAACAACGGAGACAACAGGCATGTTCGAGTTCCAAAAAGATTTTCCGATATCTGGCGTTCCAGTCCTATGACAATAAATTATCGATACAATTTCTTCTGAGGAACGTTTCAGAGCACTAACCAAATGTTCACAGGAGTAGTGACTGTTTCTGTCGTTGTGATGCTTCTATAACGAGTTACTTACGGCGTCGTGCCAAATAATAACTTTTTTAGGGTGTAACAAAAGATGATGAACAGCAGACTTAGCGTGTTCCCACAGGGCAGAAATCAAATTCTTCGGCAAGTCGCTACAGGTCTATGGAGAATTGTTCTTCAGAGACTTGAGGGCCCTCCACAGTGAACTTGGTTCCGATGATGATCATAGGCAAAAAACCAGCGCTCTCCTCATCATAACATGCAATATGTGAAACTATTAAACAAGTTTAAATTTATCCCATTATAGAGTTTGTCCCACAGTGGGGAATAAAGGGGTAATTCCTGATTTGACCAGAACACAAAATAGCAACCATTTTTGGACGTCTTTCTTCAGAAACTTCAAAAAAATAAATGTAATGGGAGACCACACTGCAGATTCGGTTCCAAACTGCAGATCCGGTTCCAAACTTGGGAGACCACACTGCACTTTCTTCCAAACAGTTTTTACCAAATCTGACTACAAAAGAAAACCTCTCACTTCCTTGCCCGCTCTTCAAAGCATTCACTTCGAAGAGTCAGAGATATGCGCAGTTCTGGAAACACTGAAACCAGGCAAGGCCAAAGGGATGGATGGCTTAGGAAATCTCCCTTTGAAGGCATTGTCCAAAAGCCTTGCGAAGTCGCTAAAATTGCTTTTCAACACCATATCTAACAGGTCAACCTTTCCCGATCACTGGAAAAGAGGCGAAGTGGTTCCTATCTTCAAAGATGGTGACAAACAAAATGTCAAAAACTACCGTGGTGTTGTCTTGCTCGATTGTGTTTCAAAAGTGTTAGAGCGTCTTATTTTCGAAAAACTCTACCCCCGTGTTGAAAGTCTACTATCGGATGATCAGCATGGATTTCGGAAAGGCAGATCAACAACAACCCAAATGATCTGTTATCTCAACGAAGTGTTTGAAAACATCAACCAACCGACATTGTTGTCGCTGTATTTGGACTTCGAAAAGGCTTTTGACAAAGTCTGTCATGAGAAGCTGTTAGAGAAGTTGTTGATTCTGGGCTTTGGAGGACCCCTATTAGCACTCTTGGAAAGCTATCTGAGCAACAGGTCGCAAAGGGTCCGCATCGGGAACTCCTACTCCCGGTATCTTGAAACATCAAGGGGAGTTCCACAGGGCTCAGTACTTGGACCGTTCTTCTTCATTCTTTTCATCAACGATCTCCCCAGTCAACTAATGTCGAAATCGTTTGGATATGCAGACGATTTTAAGATCATATCACAAAATGCAGTTACTCTCCAAGTAGATGGACATAGACTCTGGAAATGGTGCTCAGAAAACCAAATGAGTCTGAATCTAAAAAAGTGCAACGTTGTTGCCTTCAAGGGGACTGCGTCAGTTGCACTGGGAGGGCATATTCTTAATACAGCGGCAGTGCAAAAAGACCTTGGAATACAGGTCTTCGAATCTCTTAGCTGGGCATGTCATGTAGAGAAGCGAACCACCAAAGCTCTCAGGTGTTTCTACATGATCAAAAGAAGCACGCCCAACACTACAGCTTGGCAAACCAAGAAAGCAATTTATCGTAGTTACATAGTACCTATTGTGTCATATGGCGCTATCCTATTCAAGGCTAGCAAAACCGATCTGCGAATCATTGAAAACGTGCAGAAGAGAGCGGTTAAATGGATTTTCAATAGAAAAGACAATGACTACAAGACCAGCTTGCAAATCCTGAATCTTCTACCCCTCTCTCTTTATCACGAGCTGCATGTACTATTAACCTTCATATCCATCGTTAAGAACAAAATTGATGTTGAATGGAGGAACTACGTTAGCGTTGGGGAACAGCAAATTACCAGAGCTGGTCAAACCACTCAGTATAAATGCAAAGTTTACAGGTTGCAAAAGCAAGAAAGTGACTTCTGGTATAGGGCTGCCCACCTCGCAAATTTATTCGGCCGGTATCTCTCAGGAGATGTGTGCGAAACACCGAATATCAAGGGGAAGCTTTCTGATGTTTACTCATTGTACTTCGATCAAAAATATGACTTCAACAATGTCTGCACTTGGAGGATTTTCTGCAACTGCTCGGACTGCAGAGACCTCAACAAACTGAATCTGTGACAGTAATTACCAAACAGGGAACTTATGAAACCCCTGGGACTGAATCCCTAAAGCCTTTATTATTATTATTATTATAACTTGTGCAAACGGTAAATTGGACTTCAATTTACGGGGTGTTTAACCCAAAGATTTATCCATTCTACTAGTATACCCCCTTATGTTTACCATGAATTGGGGAGGGGGGCTATAGGTTTTATGACCACTATACGGGCTTGTAGACATTTACAATAGACATCAAAATGATTTCAGATAAAAAAGATCTACAATAGGTGCAATAATGTACGCAACAGAGTTCATCTGAAAAAAATCAGATCAAAATAAATTAAAAACAGCAGCGTTCCTTGATCTCTCCAAGGCCTTTGACTCAATTAATTTTGAAAAACTAAGCATCAAGCTTAATAAACTGGGATTCGACATATCTGCACTAAACATAATTGGTATTTTCTATCGGATGGAATACAATCAGTGGTATTAAACGATATTTCATCGGACATTATAAGTGTTGAAAAAGGTGTTCATCAGCTGTTCTGTATGTCAATGAAATCTATCAACAAGTAGACAGCAAATTCAATATGCGGATGACACAGCCTTTTTTTATATCTGGCCATTTTATTATAAAAAGCAAAAACCAGCTCTCGTCATGTGCTATGAAAATAACCAGTTATTTCAAAGAACATCACTGAGTATAAACTCTTCAAAAATTGAGTTTATTAATTTTAGCAAAATCGTAAGAAGAAATCAGAAAGGACTTCTAAAATTGATGGAGCTCTCGTTGAGGAAAAACAAGAAATCAAATATTTAGCTGATCATATAGACAATAAATTAACATTTCAAAGCGAAGTCAAATTTTTGTTGAAAAAATGGCTCTTGGAATAAAAACCAAATACGCAATGGCAACTTTTTACCAAAATCATCTTTAAAACAAAACTTGAATGCTCTTGTTTTGCGTCTCCTTCATTGCTCTGTCGTAGTCATTCAATCGATTGGAAAAAATCTTTTAGTGTCAATAGAAAAACAAATCAACTGGGCCTTGAAAGCTTTCTATCGGTCGATATTTGAATCAACCAAAGAACTGATATTAGAACATAACATTTTACCTATAAAATTTTTCATTGAAACCAAGAGACTGTTATACTTTTGGAAAATTAAATCGGGCGAGCTACCTGCTTTCTCCTAAAACATGAGTAAATCGCGTCCTACTTGGTCAAACAATCACGCCGAACAAAAAATCTTTTCTGGAATGGTAAGTTCAATGGCCAAAAATTACAAAACTGCTTTACTCGTACAGTAATCAAGGATTGGAATGGTTTATCAGACTCAATAAAAAACAAAGAACAGAAAAAGGACTTTAAAAGTAATTTATTTGCTTATCAAATTGAAGAATACAAATTTGGGACCAGACTTTTTTCATGTATCAACCAATCAGTCTTGGCATAGTTTGAAATTCAATAGCACTTGATTTGCTGGGATCAGGCCTTGAAACATTAGATCACCCTAGTGTATTTCTGTTAAATTTGTTGAAAAAATTCTCGACTACAATAAATATTGTTGGTTCAAAATTGTAAATTCAGTGTTAAACAGTGTTGCATGTAAAATTTACAGTAAAATACACTTCTGATTTGCGTAATTTGAATGTCTTTTATAACTGATCAGAATTAAAGTGTTTCTTTTTTATCTCTTTTTCTTTTCATACATTTCTTTTAATATTTCAGATAGCTGAGGAAAAGGAAAAATCGTTTGAGTTGGGAACGATGGATAACTGCATGCAGCTTGCAGTCGAAGGCGAGAGGCTGATGGATAATAAGCGATGGACCGAAGCTGCCAGATATTTTGAATCTGCCATCGTACAAGGAACAGATAACGTGAAAATGCTGAATACAATATACCTGAAAATGTGGTTGATATACCACAATATTGGAAACTACGAGAAGGCTTTGAATTATGCTCGATATCAACTAGAACTTGCCAGGTATTTTAGAAACTATGCGTCGTGAAACATTGAATTTCTGGATCTGTTCTGCCCCCTCCCATTAGCTTAGTGGGCATATAACTTCGCACGTTATATATTGTAGACGCACGTTCTATATCTGGGTCTTTCCTTCCCATTAGAGCCCTCCATTACGGTTTATTTACCATGATTGGGGGGCTATAGGATATCTGACCACTAAGCTGGGTGGGGGGTCTATAATGGGAAATACCCGAAAGTCTTGGCTTGAATTAAACTCCTCTCATGAAGCTTTTACTCACTTTCCTCTCATGAAACTTTTAATCACCATTTTTTGCATGTAGAGTCTTTTGATCAATTGCTCTCAAACGAATTTTGTAGCAATTATATTAGCCCTGTCCTCTTAATTTTTCGCTGGACCGATTTTTCATCTGACACTTAACTAATTGTTGTCATAAACTTATTAAATAGTTGTGAAATGGAAATCTCGTGTGCAGGGCCCTCAATGGAGGGATTTTAGAAACGAGATTTTGTATGACTTCATGATATTCATTATTGGAGCCAGCTCTCTTCATCACGCCGAGAACTGACGAATAAACAGTTCAACTGTCAGATAGACTGAAACTTACGTCATTAGCGATACTGTCGTAAATCTACACCCTCAACCCAAAAATCAAGCTAAAACAGTTCAACGTATCCTGAAAGATAAAGTTGGTCTAAAAGACAGAACCATTTTCTGGCACGACGTGATTAACAATACAATCACAAAACATACAATCACAAAACAGCCTAATTGTTGTGATAAACTTATTAAATAGTCTCCACGTGCACCCGGGAGGCTATTTAATTCTGTTTCAAATTCTGATTGTAATTATTTATTGTATCAGAGGCCGGAAATTCTTTGGGTAGCCCAGTTGTCGGGGATTTCAGATTCGGGCGGAAGAAACCAGTATGCTTCATATTCGAATAGTGCAAATGGTGTAGTATTTCAACGAACACTGAAGTCCTGATTTCCGAGATCAAACTTTTGGCGCAAGAGTTGTTCTCAATTGTTTGAGCTTTTGTTACATTAGTTTTTATCTCAGTCAACATTTGGCGCGAGAATTCTCCGCATTTGTTGGACTGATTTATCTATTTTTCTGGTAGTTATTTGTTAATTTAGACAGAATTTAGATTATTCGTTCAATTAGGGCCTAATCAGCGCTTACTGCAGTCTTCGGACTGTATTTTTTTGTCCCAAACAATGACGGCTTTGTCCCCGCCGCCTCCCCCATCCAGTACGCCATGCAATGTATGCATGGGTTTATGTACAGAACAAGAACGCGTTATCTGCGTTCGATGTAAATCTAAATGTGTTCATGGATCTTGCCTTGGAATTGCTCAGACAACAATTTGCATTGGAATGATATTTTGGTCTTGTTCGAGTTGTTTGCCAAATTTTATAACAGAGTTATCAGCCCTTGATCGAATATCTGCTCTTGAAGTTAAATTAGAAAAGGTAGATTTGCTGATTTCTGAAATTCAAACGCTGAAGCTGGAGATAAATTTTCTGAAGAAACCGGTTTACCCGTCTCTTAGAGCTGCTTTCAGAAATCTGACTAACAGGACTGCTAGCGATCTTAGTTCAAAGAAACGAAAAGGTGATGGCAATGAAAATTTGGTTGTTGACAAAGAATCCCAAGATAGAAAACCAAAAGTTTTCAAGACGGCCACAAATTTTAATCATCAGACGACAGTCAGCGCAATTAAAAGGCCACCGAAAAGACGGGATCTCTACATTGGCCGTTTAAGCAACTCTGCCTCTACGGATGATATAACGGAATATTGCAAGAAGAAGGGAGTTGATCTACTGTGTATTTGTGAAATATCCAGAGACGAATCTCTTCTGAAATCTTTCCACTGTGCTTTCAAATTCGATATTGATCAAGTTGAATCTCCCAATTCCTGGTCCGAAAATGTTTCATTTTCACGATTTTATTTGAATCAGAAAGCGAGGGAGTGGCTGGCCTCCTTTGATACATGACTATCTAATGTTAAATCTGTCAGTGACTGTATAAAATGTTGTTTACACAATGCAAGATCGGTTCGCAACAAGACCTCGTAAATAAGAAATTTTTTTGAAGCTAATGATTTTAACCTCATAATTTTAACAGAAACGTGGATAACAAAGATAAGGGAAATAATGTGTTTTTACCTCCAGCAGTGTTGCCCAAATGGATAACCGGTTTACCCGTCTCTTAGAGCTGCTTTCAGAAATCGGACTAACAGGACTGCTAGCGATCTTAGTTCAAAGAAACGAAAAGCTGATGGCAATGAAAATTTGGTTGTTGACAAAGAATCCCAAGACAGAAAAACAAAAGTTTTCAAGACGGGCTCAAATATTAATCATCAGACGGCAGTCAGCGCAATTAAAAGGCCACCGAAAAGACGGGATCTCTACATTGGTCGTTTAAGCAACTCTGCCTCTACGGATGATATAACGGAATATTGCAAGAAGAAGGGAGTTGTTCTACTGTGTATTTGTGAAATATCCAGAGACGAATTTCTTCTGAAATCTTTTCACTGTGCTTTCAAATTCGATATTGATCAAGTTGAATCTCCCAATTCCTCGCCCAAAAATGTTTCATTTTCACGATTTTATTTGAATCCGAAAGCGAGGGAGTGGCTGGCCTCCTTTGATACTTGACTATCTAATGTTAAATCTGTCAGTGACTGTATAAAATATTGTTTACACAATGCAAGATCGGTTCGCAACAAGACCTCGTAAATAGGAAATTTTATTGAAGCTAATGATTTTAACCTCATAATTTTAACAGAAACGTGGATAACAAAGATAAGGGAAATAATGTGTTTTACCTCCAGCAGTGTTGCCCAAATGGATGTTAAGTCCAAACAGAAAAGAAAAAAAATTGGCGGATGATTAGCGGTGTTCTATGATGGAACTTTACGTGTCGATAATTCTTCAAACAAGTGTTTAACAAACGCGGAGCTGACTTCTCTTGAATTTACGCTGGCCAAGTCAGTGTATCTTTTGTTTTGTATATACCGTCAAACAAATACTAATGTACGTGTCTTTATAAATGAGTTAACAACGTTTTTTGAGAAAGCGCTGTTGTTCAAAAATTTACTTACTTTAGGCAATATCAATATTTCTATGCTGCTATCAAATAATGCGTCAAGCAATTGGATTTCTTTTTTGGATGAATTTAGTTTGCAAAAGCAAGTTACCGTGCTTACTCACAAAAGTGGAATTTTGGACCAGGTTAGTTCATCCCAGGAGCTTGAAGTATCAGAACCTCTTGTAACTTTTGTTACAAGCTCAGATCATGGAGTTGTGCACATTGATCTTCTGCAAAAACACGAGAATTTAGCTGTAAAGAAAGCGTTGCAGATGAAAATGGCGAAAATTTGACTTGGTATTTTTTGCAGAAAGTTTTGTTGCTCCGTTCGACAGAGATAATCCTGAAAATGTTTAGAACAGTGTTTTAATGAAGTAAATCAGCTATGTCTATAAGAACCATCCTCTAAAAACTAAACATGTGAGAAATCATACGTGACCTTTCTTTTACGATTGAGAAGAAAGTTTGAGAAAGCTTATCGAAAGAATAGAAATTCCCAAGACAAAAGCCGGTTTATTAATTCAGTTTTGGAGTTTTTTGAGCTGTTTACCAAAAAGAAAAGTGAATAACTCGACAAATATATCGCCAGTGAATATAAATTGTTAGGTATTCTATGTTGCAGCAACTCTTAGGAAAAAATAATGTTGTCCTGCCGCAGTCACTAGGGGAGCCTGAATGCCTAGCAAAGATGTTTAATGCTTGCGTTGTTAACAAAATAGGAGCCGTGTTAGTTTCAACACCTCTAACGAATGGTTTAAAATTGAATAATTCATATACAACTACCCTGGACACTTATCTGCGCAAGTTTTTACACTGCGCGATTTGAAATAATTCTACCAAAAATTTCGAACAGTACGGCACCGAGTGATGTAATACCAACTAGTTTATGCAAAATTATTTTGACAAATTCTCCGGACCATTTCATTGCATTAATTAATTTAACTCCCAGACAGGATACTTTCCAAATCAATTAACACACGGCGTTGTGAGGCCGCTCATAAAGCAGTCTAACCTTGATCCTGAATTGTCGAGTTATCGCCCTGTGACAAATCTAAGGTTCCTGTTAAAAGTTGTTGAAAGAGTTGTTTTTGAGCAAATTAATTTGTAACTCGAATCTAATAATCTCCTGAGCAAGTATCAGAGTGCTTTTCGTTGCTCGCATTCAACGGAAACGGCTTTACTGAAACTCTTGGGTGATCTTTTTTATTTGGACGGGTCGCGTTCCGTGATGTATATTGGGTTGGTTAGACTTGTCCGCAGCGTTTGATATAATTGTATAATTGATCATCAGTTTTTTTTGAGATATTAGCAAAAATGATTGGTTTGCAATCTGTTGTGTTACTAATTAAAAATTATCTTTTGAATCGTTCGCAACAAGTTATCATAAATGGATGTCTTTTTGGTGATGTTAAGGTTAAGACGGGTGAGCCACAAGGATCGGTTCTTGGTCCTTTACTTTTTTGTTGTATCACGCTGCCTTTAGAAGATAAGCTGAAAGAATTAGAAATAAACTATCATGTCTACGCAGATGATACCGTTCTTTATTCTATTCGGTTCGACCCTCAGTTTTTTTGAGCTGTTTACCAAAAAGAAAAGTGAATACGTCGACAAATGTTGCCAGTGAATATAAGTTTTTAGGTCTTCTATGTTGCAGCAACTCTTAGGAAAAAATAATGTTGTCCTGCCGCAGTCACTAGGGGAGGCTGAATGCCTAGCAAGGAAGTTTAATGCTTTCTTTGTTAAGAAAATAAGAGCCGTGTTAGTTTCAACACCTCTACGAATGGTTCAAAATTGAACAATTCATATACACCTACCCTGGACACTTTTCAGGTTTATACACTGAGCGATTTGAAATAACTTCTACCAAAAATTTCGAACAGTACGGCACCGAGTGATGTAATACCAACTAGGTTATTCAAAATTGTTTTGACAAATTCTCCGGACCACTTCATTGCATTAATTAATTTAACTCTCCAGACAGGCTACTTTCCAAATCGATTCGAACAAGGCGTTGTGTGGCCGCTCATGAAGAAGTCTAGCCTTGATCCTGAATTGTCGAGTTATCGCCCTGTGACAAATCTAAGTTTCCTGTCAAAAGTTGAAAGAGTTGTTTTTCAGCAAATTAATTTGTAACTCGAATCTAATAATCTCAGGAGCAAGTATCAGAGTGCTTTTCGTTGCTCGCATTCAACGGAAACGGCTTTACTGAAAGTCTTTGGTGATCTTTTTTTTTATTTGGACGAGTCGCGTTCCGTGATGTATATTGGGTTAGACTTGTCCGCAGCGTTTGATATAATTGATCATCAGTGTTTTTTTTGAGATATTAGCAAAAATGATCGGTTTGCAATCTGTTGTGTTACTAATTAAAAATTATCTTTTTAATCGTTCGCAACAAGTTATCATAAATGGATGTCTTTCTGGTGATGTTAAGGTTAAGACGGGTGCGCCACAAGGATCTGTTCTTGATCCTTTACTTTTTGTTGTATCACGCTGCCTTTAGAAGATAAGCTGAAAGAATTAGAAATAAACTATCATTTCTACGCAGAGGATACCGTTCTTTATTCTGTATTCGGTTCGATCCTCAGTCAATGAATGTTTGATAGTCTGACCTCGATTCAACGTTGGTTCAGCAATGCAAAATTGAAATTAAATGCGGATAAGGGTGATTATATGATTATTCCGAAATGTAAAATTGTTGAACATGGTTTTTTACGTCTGCCAGAAATGGTGACTACACTGAACAGGTAAAAGTTCTAGGTTGTTATATTGATTGTCAACTTAACGACAGATTAACTTTGTTTCTTCGAATTCATTTTATTATCTCCGTAAAGTGGGGTCAATTCGAGATCAAGTTAAATCAGTCCTAATTGAGTTAATTAGAGTTTGTGTTATCACGTGTTGACTACTGTAATTCGCTTTATTATGGTCTGCCAGACTTTTTATTAGCAAAACTTCAGCCAATATTGAACTCTGCCGCGCGTTTGATTTTTCTATTGTCACCAACACCAACCTAGTCATACCTGAAGCAGCTACACTGGTTGCCACTTAGGCAACGCATTATCTTCAAAATACTATTGTATGTGCATCGCTTTGTACATCAGCCTGGCGAACTCCCACTATTTTTGTCGGATTTAATGAAACGAAACACGATGATTACAAGGTCTCAATATTTTTTACAATATACATGTTCCCAAATTTCGCTAGTTTCGGAAGACGTTCGTTCTCGCATGCCGCCGCTGTTGAGTGGAATAAGCTCTCTTTTGAGCTAAAGCTTCTACCATCTGAAATTGTATTCAGGCGAAAACTCAAAACTTATCTGTTTTAATTTTCCTGCACTGTTGAGATTTTAAATGGTGCTCAAACCAATAATAATAATAATCTCCACGATCCCCGAACACCCCTGAGTCCCGTTGAACTTGAATTGCGCGCACTACAAAAAAACTGGAATTGTCTACTCTAACAGACAAGGAGCAGCAAACATTTTATTTGAACTCAAACAGCTGAGTATTCCGGTTGTGGAAATTACAACGGAAATTACATCGCTAGAAAGAAATAACAAAACCGTGAAATAGTTGCCACTTATCGGCACTTACATCGAGCGGATTTCTTCGAGCTTTAATCTTCAGAAATTGTCGTAAACAACAACTGTGTTATGTCCGCGATTCTGTGTAAGAAGAGAACAGAAATTGTCACAAAGGCAACGTCCAAAACAGAGAAACTAAAAAAGACACATTGAAAACGAATTCGAATAAGTAAGTGCTTGCAGTAGTAGTGGTAGAACTAGACTTTGTTGTCCAGGTCTATCTATCTACGATTTCTACTAGCCGTCCGAGCAGATTATCTCATCCCTTGCCTATTGTTTCGATGGGAAGAACTCGACTGGGATCTGTCGGAAATGTTCCGAATGAAACAGCAACAAAGCGGTCAAGACAAGATACTTCAACACGTTGACTCAATGATTAATAAAACTGGACGCAACGCCAGACTGATTTACCGGAAAAATTACTCAATATGCAGGAAGACATCACCGAATTCAAGCATGACGTACCCAAACATCGGAAAACCTCATACGCAGAAAGACTGGGTTTCATACCATCGGTAGCAGAAAAGGAGCCGATCATAAGTAAAATCGCGAGACTCTTTGCGATCCAGTTAGTGTTGTAATTGTTACACGCACTGCAAATTATGCGAATAGCATCCAGATTATAAAAGAATTTGCAAAATATTTTCTACTAAGAAAGCTGGCCTACGCTTTAAAACTGCAAGAAACATCCACTCAGAATTTCAAACTGCCGAGAAAGCCGAAGAAGTCTATCAGAACCGGAATCCAGAGTGCTTAGGACAAGCTAGCCAGGCCCAATGGGTTAGTTAAATCGAAACTCCCAACAAAGCGGTACTGATATACGGGGTACCAACTGATATCGAAGAAACAGAAATTTAACAAATGCTGTCATCAAACTACGCAGTAGTAAAAGCTATCAGATTCGTGAAAAAAGGGGGCAGTGCCCTCCCCACTATCAAGCTAATTTTGACTACTTTTGCACAAACGGAGGAGGCGCTGACTGCAGGTGTCTTCCTTGACTCTATCTTCTATCGACCCATACGATTCGAACAAGGCATCAAAATTAAACGATGCTTCAAATGCCAAAAGTTTGGGCATGTCAAAGTGAACTGCAAATCCAAACAATCCTGCGAATACTACTGTGAAGAACACGATTTTAAAGTTTGCCCGAGTAAATCAAAACCCCCAAATGCTCAAACTGTCACGAAGAGCATCCTTCAAACTCGGAATACTGACCTATTTTCATCAAACAGCCATTGACTGTGTATCAATCTCGAGGTATAGATCCTCCAAACGAACTGCAAAGAAAAGCATATAAAACCCTAGCAAATCATGGGTGACTCCTTAATCATACAGATCAATACGTGTGGAATCAGTAATCATGCAAAGGCTGCCCTCGAAAGGTACCTATATGAAAACAAAACGAAAATTGTTGCATTGAACGAGACCAGAAAAAACTTAACAGAGCAACCACTTTGAAAATTTTTTCACGGAGTCTTCTTGTCACGACCTTGGAGTTGCGATGCTCATTGAAAAATCAGTTGTACATGCCCGCATAACGAAGCTAGAAATCAAACGCTTTGATTCTCTGTGGATAACTGTTCTCTTGGATAACACCAAGCTACTAGTCTCGGCTGCCTACATTCGAGCACAATTCAAAGAACACATGCAGATGTGGATTGAATAAATGAAGAAAGCATTCGACTATGCAACAAGAACAAACTTGAAGGCATTATCTTCTTTGGGGGTTGCAAAGCTCAACATTGGTTCTGCAGAGACTCGAATTACAATTCACACGGGCAAATTTAAATGATAACCTCAAACATCTAGTTAATACTCAAAGACGGACAACCCACCTTTCTCTCCTAAAATTGGAACAGTATGATCGACCTTTGCATTCTTCAAGGCAGAATTAGCAATGCCAATAACACATCCTTGACCACCGATGACGAAACAGAACTATTCACTGGTGCTCCTTTGAGGGGACATGTCCCAGCAACTGTTAAACTACACAGAAACGTCAAGCAAATCCAAACAATTACAAAACCATGGTTTGAAAAGGCGACTGTGAAAATTGGTCGCAGGAACTCGAGGTTTCCACAGAAACAGTTCAGCTCAAGGGCGACGTTCTCCATACCTGGGAGACCATCAAGGAGGCTATCCAGACTGCAAAAAGAGAACACATACCAACAAAGAAAGTTTTCACACACAACAAACCATTCTGGAATAAGCTGCTCACAGAAGCCAGCAGGCAATTACGGAACTACGCCAAGTATTCAAATACAACTCCTCTCCTCGGAATGGTATCGCTGTGGAAAGAGCGAAAGAAACTTTCAAGAATCTGTTGAGAGACAGTGCAGCAGACTGGATGAGGGGATCTAGGTCACCAGAAAGGTAAAAGTTCCTGGAATTACTTCAAGAAAATCTTTGGTAACCAACGAGCGGGGGTTGGACCAGTTAACAACCAGAACGAAGAAATACTCACGTCAACTAACACGTTCTTTGAGACGAGACATCTTCACAACCAATTTTGTGACGACGAGCACTTCAATATGGTTAATCATGACTCGCAAAAACTTATGCTCACAACACGCCTTACTTGAAGATGATATCACAGAAAACGATATTGATACAGCTCTTTTTGTAATGGCACTAAATGCTCCTCAATGAACAATGACAAATTCCATCCAAGAGTGTTCAAGCATATCGGCCCTAAATTCAAGAGCTTCTGCAGCTTTATAACGAATGTTGGCGGAAATCTATTTTGCCCTGGATGAAAGCAGGGATATCGTTCATCAGAAAACCAAACAAAAAATCTTATCTACTATGCTCTTGCTTCAGACAACTGTCCATCAGAAGTCATATTGGTAAATTGTTTGAGAGAATTGTTGAACAACGGCTGAGGAAGTGGCTAGAAGCAAACGTTTGCATAAGCCCTACCCAAGGACGCTTCTGGCCCAAGAAAAGTACAGTAAGGTCACTTTACCGTCTCAATCTTTTGATAGAAAAACAATTCAGAAACGGAAACCGGCAGCCCTGCCAAAATCGACACGGAGAAAGCGTTTAATAGCGTTTGGATAGATGGATTGATCAAAATTGAAAGAGAGGGGAGTGGTTGGAAAACTACTTGCCATCTTGCACACTTTTCTAAAAAACAGAATTGCACACTTACATATTGATTGATACACATGACACTTCCGAATTCAAGATCGAAACTGAATTACCACAAGGCAGCGTACTCTCACCTGTGCTTTTCATCCTTTACATTGACGACTTCTTTAAAGACTGGAAATAACACTTCAAATTTGCGAATGACAGTTTAGTACTAATAGACGCATAGGCAACTGAAAACTTGAACGCGCAGCTCAACGATGCCTGTCGTGTCATTGAGAGCTGGTGTTCCAAATGGAGAACGGCCGTGAACAGCTCAAATACAGCTAATGGTTTTTAACTGCTCACCGACAGCCATAAGCTCTGCCGCGCGTTTGATATTTCTGTTGTAACATTCAACACCAATCTAGTCATACCTGCAGCAGCTACACTGGTTGCCAATTAGGCAACGCATTATCTTCAAAATCCCATTGTATGTGAATCGCTTTGTACATCAGCCCGGCAAACTCCCACTATATTTGTCGGATTTAATGAAAGGAAACACGATGGTTACAAGGTCTCAATGTTTTTTTTTACAATTTACATGTTCCCAAATTTTGCTAATTTCGGAAGACGTTTGTTCTCGCATGCCGTCATTGTTGAGTGGAATAAACTCTCTTTTGAGCTAAAACTTATACCATCTGAAATTTTATTCAGGCGAAAACTCAAAACTTATCTGTTTTAGTTTTCCTGCACTGTTGAGATTTTAAATGGTGCTTAAACCAATAATAATAATGATAATAATCCCCACGATACCCGAACACCCCTGTTTCCCGTTGAACTTGAAAAACGCGCACTACAAAAATAACTGGAATTGTCTGCTGTAACAGACAAGGAACAGCAAACATTTTATTCGAACTCAAACAGCTGGGTATTCCGGTTGTGGAAATTACAACGGTCTTAACGCTAGAAAGAAACAACAAAACCGTGAATTAGTTGCCACTTATCAGCACTTACATCAAGCGGATTTCTTCGAGCTTCACTCTTTAGAAATTGTCATAAACAACAACTGTGATATGTCCGCTATTCTGTGTAAGAAGAGAAAACAGATTGTCACAAAGGCAACGTCTAAAACAGAGAGAAACTAAAAAAGACACATTGAAAACGAATTCGAATAAGTAAGTGCTTGCAGTAGTAGTGGTAGAACTAGATTTCGTTGTCCAGGTCTATCTATCTACGATATCTACTAGCCGTCCGAGCAGAGTATCTCACCCCTTGCCTACTGTTGTTTCGATGGGAAGAACTCGACTGGGATCTCAGTTGGAGAAGGCTGACAAATGTCCCAAATGAAACAGCAACAACGCGGTCAAGACAAGATACTTCAACACGTTGACTCAATGATCAACAAAATTGGACGCAACTTCAGACCGATTTACCGGAAAAATTACTTAAGATGCAGGAAGACATCACCGAATTAAAGCATGGCGTACCCAAACATCGGAAACCTCATACGCAGAAACTCTGGGTTCCATACAATCGGTAGCAGAAAAGGAACCGATCACCAGTAAAGTCGCGAAACCGATTTGCGATCCAGTTAAAATAGTAATTGTTACACGCACTGCAAATTATGCGAATAAAATCCAGATTATAAAAGAATTTGCAAAACATTTTCTACTAAGAAAGCTGGCCTACGCATTCAATAATGCAAGAAGAAACCTCCACTCAGAATGTCAAACAGCCGAGAGAGCCGAAGTCTATCAGAACTGGAAACCAGAGTGCTTAGGACAAGCTAGCCAGGCCCAATGGGTTAGTTAAATCGAAACTCCCAACAAAGCGGTACTGATATACGGGGTACCAACTGATATCGAAGAAACAGAAATTTAACAAATGCTGTCATCAAACTACGCAGTAGTAAAAGCTATCAGATTCGTGCAAAAAGGGGGCAGTGCCCTCCCCACTATCAAGCTAATTTTGACTACTTTTGCACAAACGGAGGAGGCACTGACTCTATCTTCTATCGACCCATACGATTCGAACAAGGCATCAAAATTAAACGATGCTTCAAATGCCAAAAGTTTGGGCATGTCAAAGTGAACTGCAAATCCAAACAATCCTGCGGATACTACTGTGAAGAACACGATTTTAAAGTTTGAAAAATCAATCAAAAGTAAATCAAAACCCCCAAATGCTCAAACTGTCACGAAGAGCATCCTTCAAACTCGGAATACTGACATATTTTCATCAAACAGCCATTGACTGTGTATCAATATCGAGGTGTAGATCCTCCAAACGAACTGCAAAGAAAAGCATATAAAACCCTAGCAAATCATGGGTGACTCCTTAATCATACAGATCAATACGTGTGGAATCAGTAATCATGCAAACATCTAGTTAACTCAAAGACGGACAACCCACCTTTCTCTCCTAAAATTGGAACAGTATGATCTTCAAGGCAGAATTAGCAACTCCAATAACACATCCTTGACCACCGATGACGAAACAGAACTATTCACTGGTGCTCCTTTGAGGGGACATGTCCCAGCAACTGTTAAACTACACAGAAACGTCAAGCAAATCCAAACAATTACAAAACCATGGTTTGAAAAGGCGACTGTGAAAATTGGTCGCAGGAACTCGAGGTTTCGACAGAAACAGTGCAGCTCAAGGGCGACGTTCTCCATACCTGGGAGACCATCAAGGAGGCTATCCAGACTGCAAAAAGAGAACACATACCAACAAAGAAAGTTTTCACACACAACAAACCATTCTGGAATAAGCTGCTCACAGAAGCCAGCAGGCAATTACGGAACTACGCCAAGTATTCAAATACAACTCCTCTCCTCGGAATGGTATCGCTCTGGAAAGAGCGAAAGAAACTTTTAAGAATCTGTTAAGAGACAGTGCAGCAGACTGGATGAGGGGATCTAGGTCACCAGAAAGGTAAAAGTTCCTGGATTTACTTCAAGAAAATCTTTGGTAATCAACGAGCTGGGGTTGGACCAGTTTCAACTAAAGACATAGCTATGGACTTCAGAAGGACGTTCTTTGAGACGAGGCATCTTCAGAACCAATTTTTTGACGACGAGCACTTCAATATGGTTAATCTTGGCTCGCAAAAACTTTCAGATTGCTCACAACACGCCTTATTTGAAGATGATATCACAGAAAACGATATTGATACAGCGCTTCGTAATGGCACTAAACGCTCCTCAATGAACAATGACGAATTCTATCCAAGAATGTTTAAGCATATCGGCCCAAATTCAAGAGGTTGCTTTATGACGAATGTTGGCGGAAATCTAATTGGCCCTGGATGAAAGCAGGGATATCGTTCATCAGAAAACCGAACAAAAAATCTTGTTTACTCTTGCAAACGATTGCATAAGCCCTACCCAAGAACGCTTCTGGCCCAAGTAAGGTACAGTAAGGTCACTTTACCGTCTCAATCTTTTGATAGAAAAAACAATTCGGAAACGGAAACCGGCAGCCCTGCTTAACATCGACATGGAGAAAGCGTTCAATAGCGTTTGGATAACTGGATAGATCAAAATTGAAAGAGAAGGGAGTGGTTGGAAAACTACTTGCCATCTTGCCCACTTTTCTAAAAAACAGAATTGCTTACATACTGATTGATACACATTACACTTCTGAATTCAAGATCGAAACTGAATTACCACAAGGCAGCTTACTCTCACCTGTGCTTTTCATCCTTTACATTGACGACTTCTTTAAGGACTGGAAATTACACTTCAAATTTGCGGATGACAGTTCAGTACTAATAGACGCATAGACAACTGAAAACTTGAACGCGCAGCTCAACAATGCCTGTCGGGACATTGAGAACTAGTGTTCCAAATGGAGAATAGCCGTGAACGGCTCAAATACTGAGCTTATAGTTTTACACTGCTCACCGACAGCCATAGATGTACCGACTGTGAAAGGTGACAGCTGTGCAGTTACACAAAAGACCAAGCGCTTGGTCTGACTATAGGCGACAGACGTGAATACAAAGAGCATGCCCGGTCAGTCATCACTGAAGCAATTGGGAACTGGGATGACTTCAGAAGCAAATGTTCCCGGAGTTGGGGATTACCACTGCAAACCCAAGCCTTGTTATACAGAACACTAATCCAACTGCAAGCGTTGTATGCTTTCCCGGTGTGGGGGCAAAAAACACGGAAGATCTCCAAATTTTTCAAAACAAGGTCATTCGATCCATACTGAAAACTGCCTCTCACGATTAATTCCAGCAGCCAAGTGTCTCCCGGTATACCACCGGTGGACATCCTTGGCAAAACCTTGGCAAAATGTCAAGTTCCTCATCTAAAACAAGTTAGAATGGCCTAGACCTGATCTCTACGGCTCACGATGAAGCGCTTCATTTACAAAGGAGCAGAAGTCATATCCTCCAGAGCGATCTAGAAAGATATCAAAAGCAAATGGTCCCAAACAAGGATCCACTGCAATGCTCAGCGAAATCAATAACAGATTTTGTCAACAAAGAATGGACCAATAGATAGAAGAGTCCCTACTCAACGGGATTTTTAAAGAATATCCCGAAACAGGAACAACAAGCCCACTGCTGCGCGGAAATGCGTACAAAGCAAGCAAGATTGCTGGACTGTTGCTTGGAAACTTGGAATACAAGGAGATGAAATGAAAATTAAGCCAAGCGGTTTCTCCCAATTGCGAATGTTAAAGTTCAGTGGAAAATATCTACCACTATTTCTTCATTTGCAAGAACCACGATCATGCTCGGCCCTCGCAATCACAGCTACTGGATTTCCTGTCGTATCAGGACTGTCAGCAACTCGTGACCTTCATCGCTAACTCCGTAAACTGCAAGACTAACCCTGTCCTTGAACTGATGTTGCTAACAATTGCAAGCCAGAACTTCCCCTAGAACAGACGAGATGGCTGCAATCCTCGCCCGCAAAAAGGGGCTCAACAAGAAATTGTATTTCTATATATATATATATATATATATATATATCGTCTCCAACAAAAACACGATAAGCGGATAAAGTCCGGAGGGCATTATTTGGCTGAGCAGCTCTTAGAGACTTTCACTTTACTTGCCGGTTCTTAGTCCTAAAAGTTTGACAGCCACCTACTCGATCCAGATTATGTTATAAAGCTACAAAAAGGACGACTAAAACGGGCAAAAAGTTGAAATAATTTCGTAAGAAAACGGTGTAGAAGCAGTTAAAACGAATATCTATTCACTGAGAACATTAAATAGGTTCCATTGCCCAAGCTTTCAACGCCATTGGCGCCTCCCTATTAGTGTTATGTTAGGACAAGACAACAAGGAACAACTTCAAAAATTAGCAGATTTCCAAAATTGCATTTTGGAGTTAAAATGTGTATCATTGCCAAGAAACCTTTAGCTGAAAACAAAAGTTATAAAGATTAAATTTTGGTTAGCTAAAAAGAGGATACAACCTGTCTTTACAGAGACTAAGTTACTAATTTTTTAACTAAAAACGAAAGCTGCTCAACCTTAAACTTCTTAGTAATCCAATGGGACTTATTGCAAATGAGACTAATGTGTGAGACTTCTTTCAAATTAACATGAGAAAATGAAAAAAGATTCTGGCTGAGTGCAGTCCGAACTATTTTGAGTTTAAGAGTCCACGAAGTGTATAAAACTAGCTCTAATATATCTGCGCGTCCCACTAAAACACTTGAGTGTTCCAACTATTTGTAAAATAGATAATGTGGTAATGAAGTATTTCATTATATCAAACACATTATGCATTTTATATCGAGTTGAATTAGAGAAAAAGGGCCAATGTTTTAAATCAAGAAATCTCTTGGGAAACCATAACGAAATTGGCCATCTGGGTTCAAAAGTGCTCGCTTTAGCAGTTTTCAGATCTCTACTTCTGGCAAAGTTGCACATAGTGGACTAGAAAACATAACATAAACATAGATTTCTAGTAATCCATAACTCAGGTGGTGAAACATTTTTTTTTGAGGTCTGGTGCCTGTACGTCAAAATTACCAGAATCACAGCTTTGGTTTTGAAAAGATTAGCATCAGGAAGATGGAGTGAATCTTCAGTGTTTTTAATAATTTCTTTTGTTTTTGCTTCTGCCTAAAGATGCTTGCCTATATATCCAGCAAATTGTATGCTGGATTTGTATACAAGTTGTATGTTTCCTGGATTTGTATAAATTTTGACAGCCGTTAGTTTTTTTCGCTTTTTGTGAAACTACGTTTTTTTGATTCGTTATTAGGATTTGGTCTGGTGGTTAGATAGTGGAGTATTTAGTTCTTCCTTCAATTCTTTGGGTTTTATCTCAGGACTTGGAATGCTGTGCTTTTCATTTCGTCGTCATGATTTTTTTACGAACATGTGACGTCTCAATCACTCCAAATCTGCTTTTTGTGCATGCAATTTCAACTGAATTGTGCGCGTGACGTCACTGCCGCAATAATTTGTACATACTAAATCAAAATTTAACATCTCAGTGTTTAATCAACAGAATTCCTTTTGTCTGTTTTTTATACTATCTTTTTTGACTGCAGATCCACCAAGCTATTTTTTTGCAATCGGTCAGCTGTGTGTCTGAAAATCTTCAAATCTAATTTTGGAAAGGAGAGATTTTTTCACAGGAAAATGCTTTGATGTGAGGTTTTCTTCTTTGAGCTATTCTTTTACACAAAATTGGTGAAAACTGGATCATAATAAACGTCCCTAGTTTGTGATCTGAAAGAATTTTTCCTTGAATTGTTTTGAATAAATTGACAGTTCTTTTATTGAGAAATTGGATCTGCATTTTCTGAGAAATTGAATCTTTTGAAAACACTTTCATATGTTGACTGTTTGCAATGTTGTTCAGTATTAAAGCAGAATTCGAATGCCCTTTTGTATGAACTACTCGAAATTTTGTTCAGTGGGAGAAAGGAAAGATCCGAGATGCAGCTTTTTTGATCTAAATACTTCAAATAAAATCAAAGGTTAAGCGAGTGTGATTTATTTTTCCATTAGCTTTCTCTTGATCTTTAATTGGTTTCCTCATTATTGTTGTCATGAGGACTTTTTATTGGCTCCTGTCAAAACTTTAAAGCAGTAATTACGCTTCAGTATTCTCGCAGCTTATAAATTTGATGTGAGCATCATCCTGATATTGGCATGACTGACTGTACTCTGAAATCGGCTTTCAATCTCTTTAATTGTTGTCTTAACAGTAGTTTTTAAGCGCTGTTTATGAAAGTTTGAGGAATGGCACTGCTCCTGGCCCTTCCGCGTTGGAAGCTAACTATTTTAGTATTTGTATACTTTGAATTATTTTACTGCAATTCCTCAGAAGATGTGCCACAGATATTTCGATTACTCGTTCCACTTTTTATGAATATGCCCATTTTTGAAAAATTGTTGATTACGTTTGTTTAATGGGCTCTCAATTCAAAAGAAGTTGGAAGCAACTTCTGTTGTATGTCTGGATGCGAAGTTTGAGCTTGGACTTTTGTTTTTCCGATCGACTTATCTCACTGCAGATGTTGACTTAAGGTTGCTCTGATTTAGAATTTTGAGCATCTTAACTCAATTAGTGACAGTTTAATACCAAACGTCAAGTGCAAAGCGCTGAATTTTGTTGAAGTTTTCCGCATGATTTGAACCTTCTAGTAAGGTTACTGCTCCCGCAAAATGAGGCTACAATCAAACTGCTTTACTACCAAAAGTTGTATTAAGAGCTGTTGGGCTATACGAAGCATTTTCAACACTGGTGGCTTGATATTTCTGAAGTCAGGAGGAATAACAGTTAGTGTTAAGTAATTGAACAAGCACTTCCAGGCGTTAAAATTTGCACTGTTATTCTGATATTAGGACAAGAAAACAAAGATCAACCTCAAAAATTAGCAGATTTCCAAAATCGCATTTCAAAACTAAAATGCGTAGTATCAATGCCAAGAAACCATTAGTTGAAAACAAAGCAGTTAGGAAGATTGAATTTTAGTTAGCTAGAAAGAGGATACGACCGGTGTTTACAAAGACTAAGCTATCTATTCACAGAAAGATGAGAGTGGCAAAGCTCATGGATCATTGATTTAAAAAGAATTTTTTTTTCGAAAATAAAAGAGTTCAGCTAACAACAAAAACTTTTCAACTTGAAACTCCTTAGGATTGAATTGGGACTTGTTGTTAGTGAGACTAATGTGTGAAACTTTTTCCAAATAAACAAAAAGTTCAAAAAAAATTGCTCGAATGCAATCCGAACTTTTTGATTCTAAAGAGTACACGAAGTGAAGAAAACCAGCCCTAATATGTCTCCGCGTCCCACTAAAACACTTGAGTGTTCCAACTATTTGTAAAATAGATAATGTGGTAAATGAAGTATTTCAATATATCGAAAACATAATGCATTTTATGTCGTGTTGAAATAGAGGAAAACGGCCAATGTTTTAATTCAAGAAGTCTCTTTTGGGAAGTGATCGCGAAATTAGCCCTCTGAGTTCAAAAGAGGTCGGGTTAGCAGTTTTCAGGTCTCGGCTTTTAGCAAACTTACTCAAACTGGGCTAGAAAAGCGTATTTAGAAATGTTTTTGATGAAAAAGTCATTTAAATTAATAAAAAGCATATTTAGAAGTTTTTGAAAGTCATTGAAAGTCAAAAGATAACAAGTCAAAAAGAAATTTAGCAAAAAAGAAGTGAATGAAACCATTCTGCAACACTCCCCTCTCGTTTAGAGTCAAAACACTATTGTTGGACATTTTAACAAATTTAAGTCCAAGTAACGACAATTACCGGAAACGCCAAGAACAACCGAAATATGTCTACTAATCACAAAACTTAACTTGATAAACCTTCGGAAGAAGCGAAATAAAAAAATCTTTTTTATAGTGGGTTCGGAATTGTAATTAGACGTTTAGACGCAAATTTGAGCTATTTGTTCAAACCAAAGTAATTACGCTTCAGTATTCGCGCAGCTTATAAATTGGATGTGAGCATGATCCTGGTATTGGCATGACTGACTCTACTCTTAAAACGGCTTTCAATCTCTTAATTGTTGTCTTAACGGTAGTTTTTAAGCGCTGTTTATGAAAGTTTGAGGAATGGCACTGCTCTTGGCCCTTCCGCGTTGGAAGCTAACTATTTTAGTATTTATATACTTTGAATTATTTTACTGCAATTCCTCAGAAGATGTGCCACAGATATTTCGATTGCTCGTTCCACTTTTTATGAATATGCCCATTTTTGAAAAATTGTTGATTACGTTTGTTTAATGGGCTCTCAATTCAAAAGAAGTTGGAAGCAATTTCTGTTGTATGTCTGGATGCGAAGTTTGAGGTTGGCCTTTTGACTTTCCGGTCGACTTTTCTCACTGCAGATGTTGACTTAAGATTGCTCTGATTTACAATTTTGAGCATCTTAACTCAATTAGTGACAGTTTAATACCAAACGTCAAATGCAAAGCGCTGAAATTTGTTGAAGTTTTCCTCATGATTTGAACCTCCTAGAGAAGTTATTGCTCCTTCAAGATGTTAAAATCAAACTTCTTTACTACCAAAAATTATTACGATCTGTTGGGTATAGTTTTATGTCTGCATAATATTTCTGAAGTCAAGAGGCATAACACTTAGTTTTAAGTAATTGAAAAAGCACTTCCAGGTGTTGTAATTTGCACTCAAAC
This sequence comes from Convolutriloba macropyga, assembly GCF_964194025.1. NCBI lineage: Eukaryota > Metazoa > Xenacoelomorpha > Acoela > Convolutidae > Convolutriloba > Convolutriloba macropyga. The sequence goes on along the minus strand of NC_134474.1, from coordinate 46,966,925 downwards.
TACTCAAAAAAGCACCTCATCTATACAACAATTCGGCGACATTGCCGGGTTATGTTGGTCGAAATTAATGGAATATGTTTCAGGCATTTAAACGACTTCGACAAAGAGGCCTTTTCAAGTACCAGAATAGGAGTGACATTATCAATGCTGAACAGATTTGAAGATGCATGTTCATTGTTCCTGGAGCTGCTGAGGAAAGCTGAGCAGAAACAGCATGAAGCCTTCATAGAGACTGCTCTGTACCATCTGGGCCAAAGTGAGTTCAAGTGGGCAAAGCATCTCGAGGGACAAACATCGGCAGAGGAAATTGACCTCCATCTTCATCAAGCAGTTGCCTATTTCTTGTTAGTTCTCTTTTCATTAAAATTATGGGAGTTGTTAGGCGCTGCCAGATTTCTAATTTGCAGGTTTGTGTTTCAATCAAGGTTACGTGACTCCTTCTGAAGCCACATCAAAATTTTGAGTTGTTTCTCGGACCTCTTTGCGGTTCTTGATTAATGCTAGATTTTTTGTGACTCCGTCAGAGAATAGCGACCAAATTTCTGATATTAAGTCAGCGCATATGCACTCAAATTAAGTAAATTTATTTCTTTGCACATAGATTTTTCTCATCCGCGCCGAGTGGAGCTCGAATTTAAAATTCCTGTAAGCAATTTTTGAGGGCAAGATTTAATCTGGAGTATTTCTAGTTTATAGAATGATCCTAAGGAGAACCCAGCTTGGAGGGATGAGATTTTTAGTTGACACTCACTAAGAAAATGAGAGATATCTGATTTCGTTTTTGCTGGATAGTTTTGAAATTTTTATTCCATCTCATTTTAGGAGGTACAAGGCCATAGTGGGAGTGGCTAAGGAGGCACCCCTGATAGGGAGGATCTGTGGCAGTCTCTCTCATGTCTACTTCAAGCTGGGACAGTTGGACGATGCACTCTCTTGCCAACTAGATGTGAGTATTCGTATTAAGGCAGACTCATCCTTGCATTTAAAACAATTGCACATGATTCTAGTCAACTGGAGAATAATGATTAAAAATCATTCGGGATCATGCAAAAATAACTGCTGTTCTTTTATCCGTTAACAAAATTTCTAAGCCAATGAAAGTTTCAACTTCTAACCGGAATCTGTCACACAGAAAACACAAAAATTGAAGCTGATTTAGCACAATTTTGTTTAAAAATTATGTTGCTATAAAATCACGTAAAATGAAATTCAAATCATCTCTAAGATATGCACGAGCTTGCCCGATCAAGACTTCCAACCCCACTAGATATACAAAAGATATTTGTTGTCCAGATAATTATGACCGATTGATATATTTTACGTGGAAGATATAAGTGGTATCATAAGATATTCCGTCTACCTTTGAATATATTTATTAGAGGACTTTTACTTGGCGAATTTTTGGTTTTTCCAAACATTTCTTGGTTTGCGCCATTCTCGTTTACTTTTCGTTTTGGTTCAGATTTAGATTTTGTTGTCCTCGTATATTTAAGTGTTGTTGCAGTATGTAATGTCATTATCTTTGGTGCGTAACGATTGAGCTTATCTAGCTTTCCAAATTTTAGGTAATTTGGCGCCAAGTAAGAGGAGTTTTACTATATTTATCATTGTCGCATGAAATACCTTTAAGACATTCGGGTACTTTTTAATTAATACAATAGCCGAGAAATTAACAATATTCCTTCACTCTACTGATTTTGGAGCAGTCATTTGTTAGAAGGTTGAGAGCGAACAACCTAATGTAAATTGTGCATAAGATAAGCTTGACATAGCTTGACAAGAAGCTCTACTTGTTCAACTTATACTTGGCTAGAGAAATGAAGATTTGAGGGACAAGAAAGGACGTGAGAACGGGTTATAAGATTAGCCCAACTTCGAGAGCTTAAGACCAGTTGCTGTAATTGGGTAGCAGACTAGGCTTGCAAGTAAGAGATGCTGGTTCGAATCCAGTACTGGTCCATTTTCACAGTAGTTGCACCTGCATAGACCCCCAACATCATTTGTTGCGAGTAGTCATTTGATTCCTCGTTTCAGTTCTCAGCTCTTTATATTTGCTTACAGAATTTCTCTAATTTAGCTATTTTATGCTCCGTTTTGTCCATTTTTGCCCAATTATGGAGACGAAAATAGAAAGTTTTCATCATCAGCATTCTCATAAATCAGCATTCTAGTTTTGTCCATTTTGCCCAGTTATGGAGACGAAAAGGGAGACGAAGTTTTCATCATCAGCATTTTCATAAATCTATTGTTGACATTAAGCTGAACAATATATAAGAAGAATTTGAAACAAATTGCGCATAACCGATCCTCCTTGTCTAGATATGCACAGAACATTTTCTTCTCAAGATCTTTTTAAAAGTTTTCTCAAGTCTTTTCAAAACGTTTGAGATCTTGCGCGTCCTTTTCATTTCAATGGAATAGTTTTTGTTCATTGTCTGTGAACTATAAAATTTTATGCGGTCAGGGAGTTTACTTGATCAGCTGATATATCATTAAAATGTGTTTTGCAGTGTTTGCAAACAAGCCTCGAGTTTGGTGACCAGGAAATCCAGCTGAACTCCAAGAGCTTCCTTGGTGTAATTTACTGTTCCATGCAGAAGTATGAGGAAGCGGCGGAGGCCTTTCAGGAATCCTTCTACCTTGCAGAGCAGTTGAACGACAGTGCGAAGAAAGCAAAAGCACTGTATCAATTAGCCAATGTAATGAATCTCTTGGAAGACTACGAGGCCGCCACTGAGCTGGGGTTGAAGTACCTGGATTTGGTCAAGTCAATCGGAGATGAGTAAGTTGAATTCGACGTGAGCAAAAGTTGTCATCTCAAATCACTGAGACGTCGACAGTTCATAATAGAATAGAACTTTATACCGCTGCTAAAGTGAAGCAATAATAGATAAAAACGTATTTGACATTGAAAGAATAGGCCGTTGTTTTCACGTTGAGAGATCTTAATGAAACTAATTAAATGTCAACAAAATTTTCCTGATCAACAGATTTTTGTTAGAGTATTCTGTTGAACTGAAATTGAGAAATTGTCAGTAAGGCATCGGGTGTGTTGTATTATACTAAAGGTACTCGATAATTAAAACAAAGCGAAGATTGAACCCTGAGTTTATGGTTTATACAAATTGATTGTTTCAGTGTCGGCGAATGTCACATGTATTGCTTCCTTTGTCAGTTGTACCGGGTGATTGGGGAACTCGACACATCACTCAAATACGCCCAATTGTATCAGAGACTCACGCAGAAGGTATAAATAATATTTCTGTGTAGGCATACTTTGGCTGAGTGCAATTGACACACTTACGTGTGAGTGTGAAACACACTGCCAATTTTACAAACTTGACGCCAAAGTCTTGTTTCAAAAAGAGTTACGTGACTTAGAAATTCACCTCAAAATTTATAACTTGCATTTAATGAAGAAGTTAATACCGGGCATTAACAGCAACCAACTCCGCTGCTCTCGATCAACGACAGATTTTCTCAGTGACCTCCTTTGAGTGCGATGCTTTTAACTATTTGAAGTTAAGCTTCTTTTATAGCTGCGAAGCTATAAGCTGAGCGTAGCTATATTGCGAAGATCTTGGTTTTGCATAACAAGTCAAATAATTTTATATGGTGCGCTGTCTTTTTCTTAAGGAACTGTTCACACATTTTTGAAGTTGAGTTATGATTTTGGTCACGCCGGAACAGGAAGTGGAGAGAAAAAGCGAGTGGTTGTTAGGAGTGAAATTTGCTCACTCTATTTTTTAAGTAGAGTTAGATGATGTTAACGAAAAATTAGTTTCTCGATAGTGGCTTTTTGTTCACATGCGTCAATCTGACTTCTGCTTTTAATTTTTTCGAATTGTATAAATCGGTTTTGTTCTTGATAGTTTTGCAATCCAATCCTAATCCTTTCTGGGTCTAGTTGTTGTTTTGTTTAGCAATTGAAAAATTTTTGAATTGTAGTTAAGTACGACTCGAGGAGTTACGGTAATCCTTGTTGTTTTTAAATCAATTAAGTGGCACTGAAACATGATTTAACAGTCAAATGGAAAAAAATGTTTATTTGCTCTCAAACGAAGTTTGTAGCAATTATACTAGTCCTGTCAGTCTTTTTTAAGCGATTTTTCGCTCGACCGATTTTTCGTCTGACGCATTTTCGTCTAACGGGATAAACAGGTAGCGCCCAGCGGGCATTTAGTGCTCTTAGAGCCTTTCAGCTCTGTTTCAGCTCAAACTGTTTTGGATACTTATACTTATGGTGTGAAGGGCGGTTCTTAGAGATTGAAGACCCCTCCACTTTTGACCCTCCTCCACTATTGCCCCCCCCCGGCGCCGCGCTGTTAGACAGCACCCCCACCCAACTGTTGCCCCCATCAGCCCACGGTGCACCCCCGGTTTCTAGCTACTGACGATCAACTGCTCGCTAAAAACACACAAATTTATACTATTTTGCATTTTTTCGAGATTTTTGAAAATTTTTGACATTTGGTTTTTATCAGCGCTAGGTGTCAGGGAAACGTTTGACAAAACTAGCAATTTTTTTCAAATTTTTTGACATTTATTTTTTCCTTATTCAGGTATTTCCAGACCCAGGGGCCAGAAAACATCCTAAGGCGTTTGATAATAAGTTACTCACAATTTTTTATTGTTCATGGAACAGTTTTTCAACTTTTTAATGTCACAAATTTTGACATTTTTTTAAATAAAAATTGCTTTTAAAGTTTTTTGAAAAATTTTGTTCGTTTTTTAACCTTTTTTCAGCCTTACAGCCAAGTAACTACCTCTTTGGTTTGAAAATAGGTTATTGTATAATATATAGATGTAATGAAAGGTCTTGCAAGATTTTAACATCACGATTTTAGCATTTTTTGAAAATTTTTTGCCATTTTTTCGAGTCATCGTTCAGGTTTTTTGTGCCTCAAGGGTCGGGAAACCTCCGTTAGGGTTCAATAATAAGCTACTAGATGTTCCTTGTTGGTTATAGATAAATTTTCAACTTTTTAATATCACCAATTGTAGCAATTTTTTTTAAATGAAACTTGCAATTTTTTCAATTTTTTGCAAATTTTTCAGTTTTTGGGTTTCTCTAGCCGCAAGAGCCACGGAACTTCCTCTAGGGTTTGATAATATGTTAATGCATGGTTTATAGACGTAATGGAATGCTTTTCAAGATTCTAATAGCACGAATTTAGCAATTTAAAAAAAAGGTTTTTTTCATGTTTTTTAAATTTTTTCCGGCACCAGAGGCCCTGGGACCTCCTCTAAGGTTTTATAATAAGCTGCTGCAAAGTTTGTGGAGTTAAAGGTATGGTGATCAATTTTCTAGGACTCCAGTGTTAGTAATTCTTGGATAAAATTTAAAAAATTCTCAAATTTTTGGAAAAGTTTTATGTTCCAAATGTATGGACCTTTATGAGCCAGTAAAACTGTTTCAGGCGTGAAACAGGTGTACTATATAGTCTCTTGTTACAATGAATTGGTTCTTGAGATGTGAATGTCTTGAATTTTAGCAAGATTTTGTTAAAATATGTAATTGTTTCCAAAATTTTTCAATATTTTTTGTACTTTTCTGAGTTTAACAACCATTATCGGCCAACGAAACTTTTTAAGTGTCGAGATAGGTTATCTGACAGAACTGTCCAAACAAAAAATTTCTTTTTACAGCGAAGCTGAAAACTTTTAATTTTGCCTTTTAGTTTTTTTCTATTTGATACATTTACTAACAAGGCTAGAAAACTAGAAGTTGCAGAGTCGAATTCCATCATGGAAAATATTCCTATCTCGCTTTCTTCATCTGTCGGTCAGGCTTTCTTTTTCTTCTCGTTCACGTTTTATCTCTCTCTCTCTCTCTTTGTGTTGATTCCGCACTTCAGCTGCTGTTATGTTGCGTAATGTCATCATCTCTGATCCTTATTAACAATGAGTTAAAGTAGAAATGTTTTTTATCATAATTGATCTAACAGGCACTTTTTGAGAAATTAATGGTAATTGCTCTCAAAAGCAATTTGTAGCAATTATTTTAATCCTGTTTGTCTCTTTTATGCAATGTTTCGCTTGGCCGATTTTCCGTCTGACCGATTTGACTTTCGTCTTCAAAAACGGGATAAAGAGGTAGCAGCGCCCAGTTTGAATTTAGTGCTCTTAGAGCCTTTCAACTCACTAGTCTTCAAGTATGTGATTCACAGAATCTGTTTTGGAGACTTATACTTATGGTGCGAAGGGCGGTTCTTAGAGATTGACCGCCTCCCCCACTGTTGCCACACCATCAGCCCTCGGGTGCACCCTCGCTGCGCTAACTTACGCCACTTCAATTAAGCTGAAGCTAGCCTCACTAAACTTCTCAGTTGTTTGAGAGCAATTCGCCCGACGTTAGTTGTATTTAATGCACGAGAATTTCTTGCGGGAGCCTTCAGCTGTTATTGTTGCGGAACATCTGCCATGTCCATTTTTTGGAATTTTTCTAATCGAAAACTTGGTTTAGTTTTAAAAAAGTGACATATTAACCTTTAACACATTAATATACGTTATGAGTTCAATCGGAGACACAATAAGGTCAGTACAATATGGTTAATTGAGGTCAGTACTATTTTTGGTGATTAAGGTAAGACCTGGAAGTTTTTAACCCATTCTGGCTATTTTTTCAATTTTTCCGACTCGCACCCTACGTAACCTCCCGCTATTTAGATACTTTAGGTTTTTTGAGGCTGTAATTTCAAGTTTTTAAGGTAGCTCGAGCCTTCAGTTTGCTCCCGCCTGGAGTATTCTGGCTACGCTTTACTTTCCAAGCTCTGTCTTTTCTTTTGGACTTTTGTCACTTCTTCTGTCACTTCTTTTTGGATTTTTTTATGTGATTGAAATTCAAATTATAGTACTGATTTTAGTCGCGCTAAAGTAGCAAAGGGCGCTAAAAGAGAAAGCATGAAAGTTCGTCAAACTGATTTGGTCGGCTAATTTATGCTAATGGTTTTTCCTTTTATGTGCTCTTTTTACTTGCTATGCTTAAATACGCTTTGTTTTCATAAAATTTTATGGTCTTAATGTCATTTTATTAACGAATTGTTAAAAGGAATTCTTTTTGACATGTCTTATATCGACTTTCTATTGAGACATAACTGAACGTAGTTAATGGTTTCAGTTTATTGCTGACAGTTCTAATAGGTTTTTCAATGCGACATAGATGAATTTGTTTGGGTTTTTGAATTGATAGGTACTGACATCTGTTACCTTAGTTCTTTTCATTTTTCATTACTCTCAAACAAAGTTTTTAGCAATTATACTAGTCCTGATGGTCTTTTTTATGCAATTTTTCGCTTGACCGATTTTTCGTCTGATCCATTTAACTTTTTGTCCTTAAAAACGGGATAAACAGGTAGCTGGGGCTATTATTGGCCTTCTCTTGGTTTTTTACAATTCAAAGAATTTGAATTGTATTGGGGCGCTGTCTTTTTTTACAATTCAAAGAATTTGAATTGTATTGGGGCGCTGTCTTTTTTTTTTTTTAAGATCTGTTCACACATTTTCATGATTTTTGAAGTCAAATTGGAGTAGTGATTTTGGTCACGCCGAAACAGGAAATGGAGCGAAAAAGCGAGTGGTTTTGCGGCATGAAATTTTTTTGCTCTAATTTTAAAGTAGAGTGAGAAAATGGTGTGTGAACAAAAATTCGCTTTCTCGCTAGTGGTTTTTTGTTCACATGCGGCAATTTCACTTTGATTTTTACTGTTTTTTCGATTTTTTTGGATCGGGTTTTTTCTAAATGGTTTTCCCAATCCATTAATAGCTCATTCTAGGCCTAGTTTTTTGTGTGAACCAAATTTTCATTTCTCGGTAGTGGTGTTTTGTTCACATGCGGCATTTTGACACCGATTTTTTGTGTTTTTTTTAATTTTTTTATCTGATTTTTTTTAGAAATGATTTTCCCAATTCTTTCATAGTCCGTTATAAGTCGTTTACTGTTTATTCAATGAAAATTCTTTGAATTGTACGTCAGGACTTGTCCTGCTATGTTTTTTTTTTAAGATCTGTTCACACATTTTCATGATTTTTGAAATCAAATTGGAGTAGTGATTTTGGTCACGCCGAAACAGGAAATGGAGCGAAAAAGCGAGTGGTTTTGCGGCGTGAATTTTTTTCGCTATAATTTTAAGGTAGAGTGAGAAAACGGGGTTTGAACAAAAATTCGGTTTCTCGGTAGTGGTTTTTTGTTCACATGCGGCAATTTAACTCTGATTTTTACTGTTTTTTCGATTTTTTGGATCGGATTTTTTTCTAAATGGTTTTCCCAATCGATTAACAGCTCATTCTAGGACTAGCTTTTTGTTTGAATTAAACTTTCATTTCTCGCTAGTGGTTTTTTTGTTCACATGCGGCATTTTGACATTGATTTTCTGTTTATTTCTAATTTTTTTATCTGAATTTTTTAAAAATGGTTTTCTCAATTCACTCATAGTCCATTCTAGGTCTATTTTTTCTGTTTAGTCAATGAAAATTCTTTGAGTTGTACGTCAGGACTTGTCCTGCTGTGTTTTTTTATTTCGTCGTCATGATTTTTGTTACGACCATATGACGTCACAGCCACTTTTTGTTCATTCGTTCACGCAATTTCAACTGAATTGCATGTGACGTCATTTTTCGCTCTTAGTGGAGCAATTTTTTTTGTTCATGCGCGTGATTAAATTTTTGGTTACACTTGACTTACCTCACTCTCAAAAATGACTTCCTCACTTTGAAATTGACTTTTATTTGCTTTAAAGAGATAAGGTCAAATGGGTGTGTGTCACTCTAAATGAATGTTATTTGAGATCAACTAATAGAGGCAGCAATAATTTATACAGATTTTTAATCAAAATTTAACAGATCAGCCTTCAATGAAAAGATGAATTTTTTTGGTCTGTCTTTTTTACTGTTTTTTTAGACTGCCGATCTACGAATCTATTGCGGCTATTTTCTGGCAATCTGCCAGCTATGTTTTTGCAGTTTTTTCAAGTTCTGTCATTTTTTAGGTTTCTTCAGCCTCAAGAGCCAAGGAACCTCCTCAGGGTTTTATAATAGGTGAGCGTTATTTTCTAGATGTAATGAAATGTTTTTCAAGATTTCAATTTCACGAATTAAAGCATTTTTAAAAAAATCAAGTTTTGAATGTTCCAAGCTTAGGGATCTTTTTGATCCAGTGAAATTGTCTAAAGCTTGAAATTGGAAGACTGTATAGTCTCTTGAGTCAATGAAATTGTTCTGAGGATCTTAATATTTTAAATTTTAGCATGATTTTGTTAACGTTTGCAATTGTTTTTTAACAGCCGCGGGGCCATAGCTGCTATTACTGAGGACATCGTGTTTTTTTTTATTTCCTCGTCTCCATCGATGATTCTTGCGACCTGAATTCTTGCAATTGACTTTTTCAATGGTTTCAGTTACTTCTACTGCGTTGCAGTTAAAATTTGTCCGCGTGACGTCATTTCTACTTTCATGTCAATTGCGTGACTTACCTCACAAAAAAATGACAACTGAACGCATTTATGGATCTTTAAATTTTATGAAAATTTACTAGCTGAAGGTTAATAGTGTGCATCCAAGTGTTGCCAAACTTATATGACCTAATTCTTGAGTAGTAGTCTTTAGCTTTTGATTTCGAATATCAATTTTGAGAAAGCTACTTTAGGTCTTTTTCCTTATAGACTGTATGTCATAAAATTGACAGTCCGATTCTAACACAAAAAGTCTTGTGGTCAATTAAAGGACTGGTGGTTGATCTGTCTGTCTTATTTCTTTAGTGGTTTCAATTTATGGAAGGCTACAAGCGTCTCTCGGCTATTTTCCGGCAATCTGCCGGCTATGTTAAAATTTTTGAATATTTTTTCCGTTTCTGAGTTTAACAATCATTACTGGCCAACAAAAACTTTTTATGTCTGGCTGATGGGTTACCTAAATGAACGCCAAAAAAATGGTTTTGAAAATTTTTCCACTGCGAAATGTGGAATTTTTTCTATTGAATTTTGTACTTTGTTTTTTTTCTATTTGATTTAAATACTAACAAGCGTTGAAAACTAGAAGTTGCGGAGTCGAATCTTATCATAGAAAATATTCCTAGCTCTCACTCCCTTTCTGTTAGTTGGGTTTTCTTTCCTACTCTTTCTCGTTCAAATTTTACGCACTTAAGCTGCTGTTATGTTGCGTGTTGTCATCATCTATTACCCTCACTCACGCCCCTTCAATTAAGCTAAAGCTAGCCTCACTAGACGGTGGCTACCTACTGACGGAGCCAGCTGGTCGTTTAAGAGCAATTCGCCCGACGTTATTCAGTTATGTTTAGCTCTTTCTGTTGACTTTTTCACGCTTGAATTCATCATTTTTGAGTGATCTAAGTTGCTCTCGTTCTGACTTAAAGTTTGCTGCTAATATAGAAGTGATTAATAGCCGGCGTCAGCCTCTCAACGGCTTTTTTCAGCGTTCTTTTTTTACTTTATCCTTTTGCTTTACCAAAGTTATCAAAGTTCATTAAAGTGATTGCTGGCTCGCATGTAATATAGCAAGTTTAATAGCTTTAAGTTTAGAAGCTGAGTTAAGTGTAATTTTAGAATCTAACCGAATGTGCAGAATTTACACACCAAATAAGAACACTTTGGCACTTTGAAAAATTCTGTCAATTTCCATCTCTTTCTTTCTTTTTGTTTTGATCCCAATGAGCGTCAAGCCGGTCGATGGTGGCTTTTTCCGGAAATTTTTTGGCTATGTGTATGAGGAGGTGTCAGTGTAGCTCAATGGTAACGATGTCAGACTGACAGACTGGAGATCCGGGGTGCGAACCTCTGTAGGGTTGTTTTTTTTGCTCCCTTGAAAAATTTCTAAGCTACGCCCCCTATAAACTAATTTTCCCCGCCAGTCGTTCGAGAGCAATTCACTCAACGTTAATCGCTTTGGTTTTAGCACCAATATTAAGGTAGCTTACTTGAAACCGGTTCGAAGTCTCAATAGAGGAGTCCCATGCAATGGAGGCAGTTAATATAGCATTTCTTCTAAAATTTATGCACTATTATTTCTTTATTTTTAATAGCCGCCGTCAGCCTCTGAACGGCTATTATTTAGGCGCTCTCATTGTTCTTTAAATTCGCTTTACCTTTTGATCACGTTTTTTGTTTTACATAAGTCATTGAGGATTAGGTTATCAAAGTTCATTTGAGTGTTTGTTAGCTGACATTGGTATTAAGCTGATAAGCTTTCAGTTTAGAAGCTGAATTAAGTATAGTTTTTGAATTCAACTAAAACTGCATGCCAAAATAGAATACTTTTTTATTTTCTCTTTTTTTCAATTTATCTCTTTTCTTTCTTTTTCTGTTTCAATCCCGATATGCATCAAGCGCGTCAACGGCGGCTATTTTCCGGAAATCTACCGGCTATGTTAAAAGAGTTTTTTTGAGTCTTTGTTTTTAATAGATTAGGTCGGCGGCTCCATACTTGGAAACCACCGCTAGCAATGGAAAATGTGACTCAACATTACGAGTTTATATAATTGACAAACGACCATAACACCGTATTGATTTCATTGAATTGTTCATCTGTGAATGTAAATGCTGTACCTAGCCGATGTATCAACCAAGCGCTTGGGATTAGTGCCCTATTTTTGAAATCTGATTGATTTCTAAAAATGGGATTGGATTCGAGTGAATATAACAGCGTAAAGTTCAGGTTTTGCTAAATTAATCTAATATCGTGATCGTTTATCGGAAGTTTGAATTTAGTTAAGAGACGTGGTGGGATACAGATTAGCAAGCGAGCTGTGCGAAGAGGTCTCACTTGCCATTGATGGCAGCCAAAGTGAGTTGCATCACCAGACAAACAACGGCTACTGCCTCGACGATAGTGTGGACAACTATAACTCGGAAAATAGCCGACCATCCTTTCACTGTTCGACCATGTTGAACTGCAAACCTGAAGTCAATCATCTGTCGTTCCCGATATCGTCTTCGAAGCTATTCTCGACTGTAAGCTTAACTGAGCATTGCGAAGTGAATATCACCGACTTAGACGTGTAAGTACTCAAGCAATGTTCCTCTTTTCCTGACAGTTTTTTATCTGGCCCTTGAATTACAACTTGAGGAATAAAACAAAGCTTTCGCTTTAAATCAGATGATGATCTCTTCAGTGCTCCTTACAGCAAATTAATGCGCAACTTGACGTGACCTAACGTTTAGTTTAGAGATGATCGTTGTTAATTACTCTCGAACGAGTCTGAAGATATAGTAGTCGTTTGTCTACTTAAAGTAGAGTAATGGTATTCGACAGCTATTTTTAACTGCTCTCACATGAATGTAGCAATTATAATGTACAACTGGCCTCTTAAAATGCGATTTTATGTGGCGCCAAATTTTCGTCTGAGAGTTTTTTCGGTGCGTCCAATTCGCCTTTCGTCCTAAAAAGCTGAATTAGCAGATAAATCCCATAGGTGATTAAGTTCTCTTAGCGCTGTACGGCTCACTAGTCTCTATGCGTTTCACCAAAACTGTCAAGAGACGTAAAATCATGTTGTGAGGGGCAGTTCTGAGAGTTTGACGCCTATCCCCCACAGCCCCGCACTCACCCAACCCTCTTACTCGCTTGACCACCGTAGCATCGCGCGCTAAAAATGATTCAAAATTGCGTTTCCATCAAGATATTTAATTTGTTGCAATGAATATCATCGTTTGAACTGTTCCGCGCTTTATCTTGAAAGGAAGATATCCCAGTGAAAATAAATTTAATCTGTTTACGATTAATAGCCGCACAGCGATAGCTGGGGCTACTGTTGGCCTTCTCTTGGTTTTTACAATTCAAAGAATTTGAATTGTACTGGGGCGCTGTCTTTTTTTAAAGATCTGTTCACACGATTTCTGAAGTCAAATTGGAGTAGTGATTTTGGTCACACCGAAGCAGGAAGTGGAGCGGAAAAGCGAGTGGTTTCGCGGCGTGAAATTTTTTTGCTCTAAATTTAAAGTATAGTGAGAAAACGGTGTTTCAACAAAAATTCGCTTTCTCTCTAGTGGTTTTTTTGTTCCAATGCGGCAATTTCACTTTGGTTTTTACTGTTTTTTTTTCAATTTTTTGGATTGAATTTTTCTAATTGGTTTTCCCAATCCATTCATAGTTTATTCCAGGCCTTGTTTTTTGTTTGAACCAAATTTTTTCTCGTTATTGATTCCTTGTTCACGTGCAGCATTTTGACATTGATTTTCTGTTTTTTTTCTAAAATGTTTTTGGTCTGATTTTCAGAAATGGTTTTCCCAATTCACTCTTGGTCCGTTCTAGGTATAGTTTGTTGCATAGTCAATTAAAATTCTTTGAATTCTACGTGAGGATTTGTCCTGGTATGTTTTTTATTTCGTCGTCAAGATTTTTGTTGCGACAATATGACGTCACAACCACTTCAAATCTGCTTTTTGTTCATTCGTGCATGCAATTTCAACTGAAGTGCGTGCGTGACGTCGTTTTTCGCTCTTAAAGGAGAAAGTTTTTTAATCATTGGCGCGATTAAATTTTATGTCACACTTGACTTACCTCACTCTCAAAAATAACTTCCTCACTTCGAAATTGACGTTTATATACTTCAATTCAAAGAGATAACGTCAACTGAATGTGTCACTCTAAATATAGCTAATTTGAGAGCAGCTAATAGAGGTAGCAAAAATTTATACAGATTTTTAATCAAAATATATATCAGCCTTCAATAAAAAGATATTTTTTGTTCTGTTTTTTTTTACTGTTTTTTTGAGACTGCAGATCTACGAAGCTAATGCGGCTATTTTCTGGCAATATGCCACCTATGTTTCTTAATTGCTCTCGAATGAGAAGCAATTATTGTAAACGTGTGTGTCTTTTTTAATTCAAATGTTCGCTTGAACATTTTGCGCTTGTCTTCTAAAATAATCTTTGACTTCTGAAGTTACTTTTACTCTTCTTGATTTTTGAGTGGTTTCAATTGCTCTCACTCTGAAATAAAGTTTGTTGTTGAGAGAAAACCGATTGTTACAAAGTCGATGACAAGGCCCTGATAGCCGAGTGGTTATTACCTCCGTCAAGGTGAAGAAATCGGACTCACGAGGTCGCGGTGCAAATCCTACCTTTGTAGTTTTTGCCTTAATTTTTTTGGCTTTTCTTTAACTTATTTTTTACATCAGAATTTCCGTAACATGAACATCTGATTCTCCGTGTTTTCTAAAATTTGTTTTCTGTGTTTTTTTCTTGTCGGTAGCTGTGATGACTTTTGACCGGATTGTTGAAGTTCCATTGCTGTGGCATCTCAAATTTTAGAAATTTTTCCTGAAAATCTTGAAACCTGTTAGCTGTTGCATTAATGTTTTGTAATGCATTTCAATTAATTGGCTGGCTGTTGATATTTCAATTGAAGAGATCTATTTGGAGCTGGTTCGTGGAATTTTTTTTGTGGTTGCGAGTTTTCTTCTCTTCAATGGTCGCCCACATCTTCTCCCCGGGTTATTATAGAGGGCTATTATTTTCCGTCTACTTCGTCGAATACTTCGTCGCGGTATGTTTAATTGGTCTTTTCCTTAGTTTTTTCAAAGATTTTGTATCCTATCATTATTTTTCATCGAATGAGAGAAGTCCTAATGAACGTTTTCATTTGACGAAACCAATAATGGCCAGTTCTTTTGGCCTTATTTGTTCTTGATCATTTGCAGTTTTGGAACTCGGAATATTGATTGTGAAGCAATTATAGTTATCATGCTGGTCTTTTTTAATGCAAAATTTTTGCTTGACCATTTTTGTTCTAGAACATTCTTTTTCAAGCTTCAGTTCATCAAGCTTCACAGTGATTTCAGTTGCTCACTTTGAAATGAAGTTTGTTGCTAATATAATAGTGATTGTTAGCGGTTGAGTATCGACGTGGTTGTGGAATAGAAGCAAAGTGGCGAGAGTAAAAAGTCCATAGTTTTTTTTGAGCAATTTTGCGCCACGTTTTTGGTCAGTTTTGTTATCTCAAGCCGCCTTTGGATTACAATTTTGTCTTTCAAAAGTAGCCAAAATGCGATTCAACGTATTGATATATTGTACTAAGACAAAAAGTTTTGAAATTTTATCCCCATATACTTAATATCTTCCCTAGATATCTATACCGCTTCGCCATTTTCGCAGCTAAAAATTGTTATACTTGCAAATTATCGGTTGTTTCTAGCTAATTATATTATATGATGTGCTGACTGAATTCATTGCATATGTTTCCGAGGTAAAAAATTTAAAATTAATTTATATCAAAAGTGCATCAACTGTTCTTTGCTTATTTGTTTTGTCACAACAAATTATGGTTGTATCCTACATGGCTATAGATTTTCTTGTGTTCACTTCACAAAGAGAGGTTCAAAATTTAACAAGTCTATTTTTATGCTCTTTTGTATTATATAAAATTGACTGGACGAAGCAAAAGAACAGTGGTTTCTGTGAAAATTCCCGGCCTATAAAAATAGTGTAACGGTTTCAGAAAAATTTTTACGTTGACTATCTTTGATACTAATTAGAACAATTCGAAGCTAAATTCCTTAACAAATGGTAAATTATTACTAGCCGCCGTCAGCCTCTCAACGGCTTTTATTTAGTCGCTCTTTATTTTTAATCAAAATCATTTGGAATGAATCGGTGAGCTGTCTTTTAAAAATGTTCTTTTTTCGCCTTTTTCATGTCAGTGAGAAGTCATATTAGTGTTGATTTTAATCACGCTGGAGAGTGAAAGGAAGCGAAAAAGGGAGTAGGTTCGAAGTGCGACTCTCTTTTCAAATAACCTTTAAATAGGAGTAAGAATTTGTATTTGAACAAATTTTTGGATTTTGAAAAATATTTAGACCTCTATTTTCAAGATTTTTTTCTTAGGTGCTGTCAATTGTAAAATTGCGCCTATTTTCAATTGCTTGATTTTACCTACAGACATCTTATATTTTATGACTTTGCCATTATTAGTTATCACAAAATATTTGTGAATATTTTGATTTTTAACTTATTAATTGCTCTCGAACGAATCTTGAAGCAATTATTGTAAACGTGTGTCTTTCTTATACAAAATTTTAGCGCTTTTGTCCCAGAACATTCTTCTCGAATGACTTTTTAGCGCGTCTCCATTTTTGAGGCATCGCAAATGCTTTGACTTTGAGGCCGAATTTGTTGAAAACCGATCGTGGCAATGGAATTACAAGGGAATAATAGCTGAGTGGCGACTCCTTTTGTTGAGGACTCCTGAGGATGATGGTTCGAAGACCACCATGTTCGGATATTTTGCACCCATAAACAAAATTTTATCTTGGCTGCAGCTCTTGATTTAAATTTCCCCGCCTCTCGCCCGAGAGCATTTTGTCCGAGCAGTTTGTTGGTTTATGTTTAATATCCGCCGTCAGCCTCTCAACGCCTTTTCGTTAGCACTTCTTTTTAAAATTCGCTTTACCTTTATCATTTTTTGTGTTTTAAATAAGTAGTTTTTGACGTTTGACTGGTGACTTATCTCACTAACTTTCAACTGAATGGATTTTAAGTTCTCTCACGCATTGATTTACGCAATATAGTGAATGCGGTCAGTGTCAAAAGGGCAAAATCAAAAGAAACTGGATAAACCGATAAAGCCCGGCCATTGTGCATTATCTTACTAGCTTGTCATAGTTATCAAAATTCATTAGAGGTTTTGCTAGCTGACAATATTATTAAGCTTAATAGCTTTCAGTTTAGAAGCTGAATTGAGTATAGTTCTAGAATCTAACTAACTGCACACCGAATATGTAAACTTTTTCTGAAATTTGGAATGAAGCCTGTCAATTGGTCTCTTATTTTTTCTTCCCGAAATGCGTCAAGGGCGGCTATTTTCTGGCAATTGGCCGGCTATGTTTTTTCTGTTGTCTTATCACTTAGTTTTTTTTACCGAAAAGTCTCGTTGTTGCTGATTAGGGATAATTTAACTTAATTAATGCTTTGAGTTCATGGCTAGTAGTTTTCATGACTTTTGCCACTATTTGTTAAAAGTTCTCATTTAGTTTTTATGTTTTGCGAGTATTTTCTTTTACTTTCGGCACTATTTCTTAAAAGTTGTCATTTGATTTTTTTGTTTTTGGGAGTATGTTTTTAATACTTTTTGTTGTTTTAATTTGATCTTTTTAGGGAGAGTTCTCATTGGTTGGTGATCGGGATTATTTAAATCGATTTAACTGTTTCAAGTCAAAGCCTAGAGCTTTCTATGACCAACAATTTTGAAATTTCGAATTTTTGTGTTTTACTAGTTTTTCGTGTTCGCTGTTGGCTTTTTGTTGGTCTCATTTAAAATAGGTGTCATAGCATTCTAAAGATAATTTAATTGATTGAATTAATCAATTGAATTGTTCGCTATTGTTCCCTTTGACTAATACGCTGTTCGTTTTCAAAAATTTTAAGCTCATTTTTCAGCATTGCTGGATTCTGTTGTACTTATTGCTGTGTTTTCACTTCATCTCAATGAGGACAGGCATCATCGATTGTAATACTAGTTTAGTTGATCGAAATAAATAGTGCTTTTTTTGAATTCTGTGCCATTCGTTTTAAAGTATTAGCCAATTTTTGAGTTTTGAAAGTGTTGGTTGTATTTTTTGTTGTCAGATTTTCGTCTGATCAATGAGGAATAAGTAAATATAATTATTTGCCTGAGCATACCCATCGTTTTTATGATTTTGATACTGTATATTTTCAGAAAATAGCAGTTGATCTTTGAATCTTGCATGTTTTTTTTTGCTTTTCTCGATGTCCTATTGCTTAGTCTCAAACATGACAGGTCTTATTGACTTCTGTTCCGATGTAATGTTCGTCAATTTTATGTTTGACGAACATTAATCTTATGTTTGTCAGTCATTGATTCGCTCATTGTTGTTGTTGTGTCTAGTACTTATTGTAAAGATTTGTAATGTAAATGTTTTCTTCAACTTTTAGTTTTGGTTTTTCTTAAAACACACTTCGAAATTAAAATGTTTTACTGCTTTTAGATTTTTTGTTGTTTTACACATATGGGTAATGGGCTTTGTTGACTCTCTTGGTTGGATGTTGCTGTTAAGATAATAATTGTCAGGTCAATAAACCATTCAGTGCTGGATTGTAATTAAGGACTTGTCCTGTTGTTTTTCATTCACTTTTCTTTTTGATCACGTTTTTCGTTTTACATAACACATGAGTATCACGTTTGACTCGTGACTTACTTAAACCACTGTCTTAGCTGAATGGACTTGAAACTCTTTCACTCATTGGTTCAAGCAGTAGTAGTTGACAAGAGCAGAATATGGAAAAGCAAGATCAAAAGGAAAGAGATAAAGCCCGGTCATTGAGTTAATATTGCATTGAGTTATCAAAGATCCTTAGTGAATTCTAGCTGGCCCTAGTATCAAGCTTAGTCGCAATCAGTTTGGATGTTGATTTAATTATATTTTTAGAATCTAACTGAAAGTTCAGAATCTGCAGACCAGATTAGAACACTTGACGTTGGAAAACTAATTAGACTGTCGTTAAGTTTTCTATTTTCTCCAACAGTCAAGTCGGTTGGTGATTTTCTGGTAGTTTGCCAGCTGTTTTGGCCATTTTCATTATTCGACCATTGCGTTCAAACTAAAACAGCAGTGGATCAGCAGTCTAATCTAAAATGAATTGCGTCTATAACGAAAAGCGAAATGAAAAGTACTTCCCCTTGAGGCCATTTATAGATGCTTTTTTAATAGCCAATTGAACGGCTGTTATTTAGGCGCTCTCCTTTTTAAATTCGTTTTACCTTCTGATCACGTTTTTTGTTTTAGATGAGTCACGATTTTCACGTTTGACATCTAACTTGCATCACTCACTGTGTCAACTAAATCGACTTGAAATTCCTTCACTCATTGATTTACGCAGTATGGAATACGAGCAAAATGTAGTGAATAAGTAAGATCAAAAGAAAAGGGTTAAAGCCCGGTCATTAAGTTTATATTGCATTGCGCTATCAAAGTTTATTAGAGCCATTGCTAACTGGCTTTCTTACTGTATGTTCAGAATTTGCAGTGTAGATTAGAACACTTGACGCTTGGGAAAAAATTAGACTGTCGTGAAATTTTTTTCAGTCAAGTCGGTTGGTTGTGCGGGCGGGCCATCGTTGACTTTTTGGTAGTTTGCGCGCTGTTTTGGTCATTTTCTTTCTTCGATCATTGTGTTCAATCTAAAACAGCAGTTGCTCAGACGAGCAATCTAAAATGGAGTGCATGCCGAAAAGCGAAATGAAAAGTAGAACCCATTGAGGCCAAATTTAGATGCTCTTCTGATAGTGGCTAATTAAACGGCTTTTATTTTAGCGCTCTCCTTTTTAAATGCGTTTTTCCTTTTGATCTCGTTTTTTGTTTGAGATGAGTCGCGATTATTACGTTTGACTCTGGACTTACCTCCCTTGCTGTCGCAACTAAATGGATTTTAAATTGTTTGAAATAATTTAAAATTGTTTCATTTTAAATTATTACACAAGAGTAATTGTTAGCTCGCGTTAAATTTAAGTTTAATGGAGTTCTGTTTAGAACTTGAGTTATGTATAATGATAGAATCTAACTGAAACTTAGAACTCCAAATTAGAACTTTTTTCCTTTTAGAAAAATTCTCAATTTCTATCTCTTATTTTTTCTTTTGTTTCACCCCCGTTGTGCATCAGGGGGGTCAAGGGCGGGTGTTTTCCGGCAATTTGCGGCTATGTTTTTGTTTTTGGTTTCAATCTAAGTCTTTCTTCTCAATGTTTTTGTGTTTGCGGTCTTTCTTTGGCTGAAGGATCCACAATTAGTGAAAGCAGCAAGTTTTTTCGCAAAGGACAACGTTGAAAGGTACTTTTTTTGAAAAAAAAATTAACAATGTAAGTACGTATTAGCTAATCTCTCAAC
Source organism: Convolutriloba macropyga (assembly GCF_964194025.1). Classification (NCBI taxonomy): domain Eukaryota; kingdom Metazoa; phylum Xenacoelomorpha; order Acoela; family Convolutidae; genus Convolutriloba; species Convolutriloba macropyga. Next base: position 46,947,072 of record NC_134474.1, on the reverse strand, counting down.
AATTTATAGCGTAAAATATGTCAGGCCTGAACTATTCAGACGTCGACATGCGGACAAATTTTAGAGATTTTCAATTTACTTTTCCTACTGCTATATATATAGCATATTAATGAAATAAAGATAGCAACTCTTCGCGAATGAGTTAGCTGTGCTTTTCACAAAATTGGCCATTACCATAATGCAGTTTTCGTTCCAGATATTGAAAGTGCATTAACATATTGCGATTGGCTTTAGGAAAAATTTTCGATTAGTTGCAACCGCGAAGGCGGCTACGTTTGGCTGAAATGTAAATGTTGCATTTGCGTCATATTCAGTGCGTTGGTGGTTAGTTAGAGCATCTAATGCGAGTCGAAAGGCGTAGATATAACAGCAATCGTTTGTTTCTCTGTTCCCTGGTATTTAAGCGGTCTTTCATGTCGGTTTAGAAGTACTGTAAATTACATGCATATTGATCGGCACATGCTTCAAACATGCTGGGTCATGACACATTAAAATTAAAGGTTTTTTGTTGTGCTTGTGTGTAATATTGACATAATTCCAGTTCGTGTCTGGTTTCCCTTTCAGTTCAACATTCTAATGTACCTAAAGCTTTGTCGGTCATATAAAATTTTGCATGCTATAAACGATGCACACTGCGTAAGCAGCTCAGTGTTCGAAATCCCTCAGACTGAGCTCTTTTAGGCCCGAAGGGTCGCAATCCTGGTGAAGCCATCCTGGTGTTTAATAGGAAACATTATTTCAGGTTTCAAATACCCGTTTTCCCGCTGTATGAAATTTGCTTATTAATTATTAATAGCCGCCGTCAGCCTCTCAACTGCTATTATTTAGGCTCTCTCGTTTTTAACAACCGCACACCGATAGCTGGGGCTATTATTGGCCTGCTTGTTTTTTACAATTCAAAGAATTTGAATTGTATTGGGGCCCTGTCTTTTAACAATTTAAAGAATTTGAATTGTATTGGGGCGATGTCATTTTTTAAAGATCTGTTCACACATTTTTATGATATTTGAATTCAAATTGGAGTAGTGATTTTGGTCACGTCGAAACAGGAAGTGGAGCGAAAAAGCGAGTGGTTTCGCGGCGTGAAGTTTTTTCGCTCTAAATTTAAAGTATAGTGAGAAAAACGTGTTTCAACAAAAATTCGCTCTCTCTAGTGGTTTTTTTGTTAACCTGCGGCAATTTCACTTCGATTTTTACGGTTTTTTCAATTTTTTTTGATCGGATATTTTTCTAAATGGTTTTCCCAATCCATCCATAGTCCATTCTACGCTTAGTTTCTTGTTTGAACCAAATTTTTATTTTTCGTTAGTGGTTTTTTGTTCGTGTGGCATTTTGACGTTGATTTTCTGTTTTGTTTTTAGTTTTTTGAATCTGATTTTTTTAGAAATGGTTTTCCCAATTCTACGTCAAGTATTTTTTGTAGTCAATGAAAATTCTTTGAATTTTACGTCAGGACTTGTCCTGCTATGTTTTTTTTAAGATCTGTTCACACATTTTTATGATTTTTGAAGTCAAATATGAGTATAGTCATTTTGTTCACGCCGAAACAGGGAGTGGAGCGAAAAAGCGAGGTGTTTTGCAGCGTGAAATTTTGTCGCTCTAATTTTAAAGTAGAGTGAGAAAGCGATGTTTGGACAAAAATTCGCCTCTAGTGTTTTTTCACATGCAGCAATTTAACTTTGCTTTTTACAGCCATTTCGATCTTCAGGATCGGTTTTTTTTCTGAATGGTATTCCCAATCCATTTTTTGTTTATTTTAGGCCTAGTTTTTTGTTTGAACCAAATTTCTATTTCTCGGTAGCGCTTTTTTGTTCACATGTGGTGTTTTGACATTAATTTTTTTAAAAAAAAATTTGATCGGATTTTTTTTTTAGAAATGGGTTCTCAGTTCACTCATAGTCCGTTCTAGGTCTGGTTTTTTGTTTAGTCAATTAAAATACTTTGAATTGTACGTCAGAATTTGTCCTGCTATGTTTATCAATTTGGTCAAGATTTTTTTCACGACCATATGGCGTCACAACCACTTCAAATCTGCTTTTTGTTCATTCGTTCATGCAATTTCAACTGAATTGAGTGCGTGACGTTATTCTCCATTCTTATCGGAGCGAGTTTTTGTTCATTCGCGTGGTTACGTTCTTGGTCACACGTGACTTACTTAACTCTCAAAAATGACTGTCTCTCTGAAATTGACATAAAATTTAATTCAAAGAGATGAGGTCAAGTGAGTGGGTGTCACACTAATCGAAGGTTATTTAAGAGCAGTTAATAAAAGCAGCAATAAGTTATACAAATTCATAATCAAAATATAATCTCTTTAAATGGAAATTTTCGTCTTTCTTTTTCTATCTTTTTCAGATTGCAGATCTACGAAGTTATTGCGGCTATTTTCTGGCAATCTACCGGCTATGTTTTTACGATTCAAATTATTTTAATTGTATTGGGGTGCTGTCTTTTTTTTCGACTCGAACAGAAGTATTGGCGGGACCGCCTTTTTTCGAACTCAAAGAGGTGGAATGGTTTTCTGTTTTTATGACTCGAAGAGAATTATTGGTGGAGCGTCTTTTTTGATCGATTTTTTTCAGACGTTATTTAAAACAGGATATAGGATATAAAATTCAATGCAGCATGTGAAAATCAAGTGTTTAGGTCAAACGGCTGAACAAAGGGTTTTCTATTCATGTCGTGTTTGGGCGAGAAAAGGAGGTGTGAAACATTTTTCGCTCAGTGAGAGAACTTACTTGATCACGTACCGTTTTTCAAAGCAGATTTAGGTTTGACTCCATTTTTTTCAGTCAAAGGTGTTTCTCATTTTTTTTGAAAATAGAGTGTTTACATTTTTTAACCATCTTAATGAAATATAATTACTACATTTTACCAATTTTCAGCTATTGTACCAATTGAACGAAAATCTAAGAAGTAACTAATGTCTTTGACGATACTAATTGTGGATTAGTTCACAAGAACAATAAAGTCTTTGAATTTGGTCTCAAGTAATTAATAGCCGACGTCAGCCTCTCAACGCCTATTAGGCGCTCTTCTTTTTAATAGCCGCACAGACATACCTGGGGCTATTATTGGCCTTCTCTTATTTTTTTTTATTTTGTCCAGATTTTTGTTTCGACCATATTTTTAGTTTCGCTTTTCCTTCTGATCACGTTTTTCGTATTACATGTGTCACGATTTTACGCTTGACTTCTGACTTACCTTGCTCACTGTTTCAATTGAATGGACTTTAAGTTCTTCCACGCATTGAAGTACGCAGTGTAGTGAATACTGTCAAAGTCAAAAGAGACAAATCAAGAAGAAACGAGATCAGCCGATGAAGCCCCGTCATTAAGTCATTGAGCATTAGGGTATCAAAGTTCATTAAGTGTTTGGTAGCTGACGTTGCTATTAAACTTAATAGTTTTCAGTTTAGTAGCTGTATTAAGTATAGTGTTAGAATCTAAATGAAATTGCACGCCAAATTTGAACACTTTTCGACACTTGAAAAAAAATCAGACAAAAATTCGGCCAATTTCTGTCTCTTGTTTTTTTTTTCTGTATCAATCCCTATGTGCATCAAGTGCGTTAACGGCGGCTATTTTCTGGCAACCTACCGGCTATGTCTTATATGTACCGCTATTTCTGAATGACATTTACAACTAATTTTAAGTTCTCTCTGCCTTTGAATCTGGGTAAAATATTCTTTTATCTCAATCTTGACAGTAATTGAAAACACGCTGAACTCATGTCAAGATCGCATTTTGCAAATACAATAACATAATTACACCACCCAGAATTTGCGCATATTTGAAACCGAAGTTTTGATGCTTATTTGGCAGGTGGGCCATTTAGATACAGGGATGTAGATTTGGCTTTGGAAATAGGTGTACGTGTTTTGTCATATTGTGGTGTTAGTAGGCCATCTTCAACTTAGCTCTAAGCTATGCAGCTTGTGATATGAAGTTGAATAATATAATTGAATGTCGATTATTATGGGAAATTCTTTCGGATCTATTAGGTTCAGGGTATATGAGATGCATGCCTGATTAGTGAGGGAAAAAAGGATGATTTTGCATTTTATATTTCAGATCAATACAATCAGAAGCTCAACTGCCTGATACCTCTAATAGCGAGGAGAGAGTCAATATGACAGATTCTGCTGAAGTACCTCAGCACAACGGCTGCCAATCAAACCCTCCAATTACCAAGTCCAAAAATAGCTACTCAGATAGCCATATCAATTCTGAAGTCATCCAAAATGGACATGTTAGTGGTACCAAAACGTCCAAATCCAGTTCCAAGACAGCGGTCAGAAATGAGGTGATGCGAGATACGAAAAATATTGAAGATATTAAGAGAACCAAAAATGGATTTCACAAAGGTGCTGGACTAAGCTTGGAAATTGATTCTGGAACCAAGAACCATAACTTCAAATTGGACGATCATTCAGCTTTGGGAGCCGGAACAGTCCAGACGCCATGTAAAGATTACAGGGCTTTGCCAACGTATTTCAGAAGTCCCCAAATTAAAGTTAGTTTTTGACAATTATTATTTCATCGAGGCTCGAGGGCGTTGAGTCGCAGAGAAGCGCTCTCAGAGGATTACTAAGCTGACTCTGTACTGTCCACCGCAGTTGTTGAGGACTGCGTGATATTCAGATATTCATGATGTGAAGGGAGCTTTTTGAAGGGCTTAGATGGACTCCTTTTTCCACCCCACCCCATGACGATTTTTTTAATCGTTTCTCACTTAGGCTAGCCTCTTAAGCTAACTACAAGCATAACCAATCCGTGGTGTATCGTTAGAGAGCAATTTTTCCGTCGGTTTTGTTTAATAGCCACGTCATCTTATTCATCTTTTCAACATCTTCTTTTCAAATATTTTTTGACTTGTTAATAGCCGCCGTTAATAGCCGGTTGGCATTTAGAGTTCATTCGGCAAATATGGTCAACGTCAAAAGGCGAAATCAGTAGAAACGGGATAAACCAATGGAGACCGGGGAGTGGGTCTTAACGTTAAAGACTTAGTGCAATAAATCTTAGGGTATACGTCTGACTGGTTTTCGTTTAGTTTTTTTTATTGATCTACAAATCAGCCTCATGGACAGCTCTAATTAGCTCCTTTACTAGACAGAATTTCAATCAATTAAAAGATTTCGATTCATATCTAACGTTGTTTGCGACATTGACACAACTTGCGTTCAAGTAATTATTTTTTCGTGGATTTTGCCGTTTTTTGTCTTGTCTTTCTGTCATTTTTTGTCCTTAATAATAATCACAGGGGCCATTTTATTTTTTTTTCTTTCTTTTCAAAACTGAAGGTTTTTAACGAATTTGACACAAGGTGTTCTTAAAAATTTATTATTTTTAGTTTTTGCGAATTCTAGTAGTTTAAATTTTTCTGTCACTTAGTCTCACTAATAATATGTTACTAGGTTGTCTAATTATTCTTGTTTGAATCGATTTATTTGTTTCGTTCTTGAATAACGGTTTTCACGATTTTGACACTACTTTTGAAAAATTTTAATGATTTTTTGAATTTTGCCCCGTTTGTTATTTTGTTTACTGTTCAGCCTCTTAGTCACTAAAATAGCTCTTATTTGCCCTCTAAGTAGGCATAATTGATTCCATTTAGGGGCTTCCATTTAATGCTAATAAATTTTATTGACTTTGAGGCCATTTGATTCAAAAAATTTTTAGCTTTTGATTGTTGTCTTCATTTGTCGCTACTTTTGTTGCGGTTGCACACATATTTATTTTTGTAATTTAAGTTATGATTGTTGTAATTGATATATGTTTTCTATCTGTGAACGACGAAAAGGAAATTGAAGGCCGCAGGTTTTCTTGGCATGTTTTAATGATTTGATGCCCACTTATTTGCAATGAAATCAATGTAAAAACAGGTGTTTGCCAAATGATGTCCTTTTGCTTCGTCTCTTAGTGGTTTTCTACAAAATAAACCTTTGCTGGCTGAGGAAAGGTAGACAGGTCTTTCGAAGTGGACATTTTTGACGTTTCGATTACACTATTTCTCTGAAAGTGAAGGGAAATAAATTTGTCGACATTCGTGGACAAGCTATCGACAAGATTCGTGGACAACATTCGTTTTGTCCACATTCGTGGACGTATTGGTTTATGACTTGCTAATAGCCGACTATGCTTCTCAGCCGGCTATCATAGCGCTCCTAATTTTTTACAATTCAAAGAATTTGAATTGTATTGGGGCGCTGTCGTTCACACATTTTCAAGATCTTTGAAGTCAAATTGGAGTAGTGATTTTGGTCACGCCGAAACAGGAAGTGGAGCGAAAAAGCGAGTGGTTTTGCGGCGTGAAATTTTTTAACTCTAATTTTAAAGTAGAGCGACCAAGCGGTGTCTGAACAAAAATTCGCTTTCTCGCTAGGGATTTTTTGTTCACATGCGGCAATTTCACCTTGATTTTTACTGTTTTTTCGATATTTTTCTTAAGTCAGGACTTGTCCTATGTTTTTTACTTTGTCGAATAAAAATTTTTTGCTTTACCCTTGATCACAGCTTGTTCAACATTTTGCGTGAAATCGTTTTGACTTCTCTAGGCTAGTTTCACTCTTCTCTCATTCTGCTAAAAGTGTTTTCAAACAGCAATTGCTCAACAATGCAGCTCAAAATAAACAGAGTCAGTATGAAAAAAAAACAAAATCAGAAATAGAAACGGGGTAAACCCGTAATGCCCAATTTTAGATGCCCATTACTCGAACTTTGTTCTTAATTACCATCTCTAATGCTTATTGATATTGATACTAGCCCCTGTTTGGTCTCACTACGAAACAGTATGTTCAGCTCCAAAATGATATTAAAATAGTTCGCACTTTAAAATTGTTTGTACAAAAATCATTTTTCTTTAGTTTTGTTCTCTTTCAATCCCAATCTTGGTTGTGGGAATCAACGGCGGCTATTTTCCGGCAATCTGCCTGGTATGTTCATTATCGGAGGCTGCTCTTTCAAGGAGGCTGGAAATGTTGTATTTGTTTGTTCAATTCTTTGAAATGTTAAAGCAAAATATTCTTTGAGGGATTAAACCGATAAAGCCCGGTCATCAAGTCATAGTTTATAAGGTTATCAAAGTTCAGCGGATGCTAGATGGAGTTCATATTATGCTTAATAGTATTCGGTTTAGTTGATAAATTATTATAGTATTAGAATAACTGAGTTTACAGACCAATTTGGAAAAGTTTTTTGACACTGAGAAATTGTCAATTTTCTGTTTGAATTTTGATGTGCACCAAGCGGGTCAATGGCGGCTATTTGCCTTTAATTTTCCGTTTCTGTTCCTAATCTTTTGTTTCAAGTTTTGTTACCAGGTTTAATGCTTTTTGGTATGCATACTAATGCATCTATCCTGGCATTAAAGAGCAGAGCCTTGCGAACAAGTCAGATCACAACAACTTGTCAGATATTTTGTTAGCTGCGAAGCTTTAAGCCGAGTGTTGCTATATTGCTATGCTCTTGGTTTTTTTATTTCAGAGATTTGGATTACAGGTTTGCTGTGTTTTCTTAAACTTCTTTCACACATTTTTCTGATGAATTAGCGTTTGCAACACGGGATAAAGAGGTGAAGCCTGGCGGGAATCAAGTTACAACAGAAGCCCTTCGCTGGCTTTAGTGTTCTTTAGGGCGCTTAATGTACTGACAATGTCACTTTTTGAAGTTTTCGACCACAAAACTGCTGTTCTTGTTCTTGTCTGAATTTGAGTTTTCTCAGTACAGTTCTTTAATTGACATTGCCTCAAGCTCATAGTAGTCTTTTGAAAGCTGGTAATGCTTTTAGTACTTGTTTTCCGATTTACATGCTGTCGTAATGCAAACTTAATTGCAAAAAGTTAGGATTTCTGCAAATTTTTTGAAGTTTTTTAGAAACGTTGTTTTTCGATTTTTTTTTCGTTGAGCAAGGGTCAGTGAATCTTTTTTTAGGTGTTTGAGGCGTTTTACGGATATTTTATCGACAACGAAATAGTTTTGAAGATTTTAATATCAGCATCTTTAGCGGGTTTTTCTAAAAATTTGGTACTTAAAGGTTTTGTAAAAATTTGTCTCTTGTTTTTTGTTTTTCAATTATTAGGGGGCAATAAGTTTTTTATGAATTGCGGGTGGATTGCCGAATTTTTGTAAGTGACAACCGAATAGTTTCTAATATTTCAGGAATTTTAGCGAGTATTTATTAAAGGTTGCCACATTTCGAGTTCTTGAAATTTTTTCTCCTTTTTTTGAGTTCCCGATCTTAAAAAGCCAATGATTTGTTTTTAGTATTTGAAGATGGGTTGTTGGAATTTTGTTAGTGACAACGAAATAAGTTCGAAGATATTATTATACGGAATTCTGGCAAGTTTTCATTAAAGTTTGCCTTTTTCATGTTTTTGTGAAATTTTTTGTCCTTTTTTAAGTGTGCTATCTTTAGAGGCCAACGAATAGTTTTCCAGGCTCGAGGATGGAAAACTGGATTTTTGTTTTTGCAACGAAGAAACAGTTTTTAATGTATTGTTATTGGGAATTTTGTTGACTTTTTATTAAAATTTGTCCTTTTTCAAGTTCTGGTAAATTTTTTGTCCTTTTTCAAGTTCTTCAATCTTTTGGCGGGTGCAAAGAATCTTTTTTAGGGCTTAAAGACGTGTTTTTGGTCTAGTCTATTAGTGACAGTATTTTATGTTTAAATTTTTAAAATAAAAGTATCAGGAATTTTAGCGACTTAAAATTTGCATTGTTTTTTTTTAATTTTTGTTAGTCACTTTTCGAGTATTTTATTTTATTGGCGTAATGAATCTTTTCCAGGAATTGCAGATAGCTTGCTTGTTAATTCGTGGTGACAGCGAATGAGTTTAAAGAATATTAATATCAGGAATTTTGGAAACTTTTTATTAAAATTTGTCATTTTTTTTAAAACTTTTTTGAAATTTTCTGCACTTTTTAAATCATTAGGGGGCATTTATTTTTCCTGGCTTGTGTTTGTGTTATTGAGTAGAATATTGAACTGCTTAAATATGATTATAAGGACTTTGGTTTCAATAACTAAAGCAAAAAGTTTTTAAGTTTGGGTTATACAATTTTAACTGTTTTTGTTTTTGCCTCTCATTGTACTTTTTGTATTTTGCTCTACCTCGGACTGTACTCTTTAGGTGCAAATAGATTTTGGCTGGCTTTCAATTTAGTTATTTTGTATTATTCAGCAAGGAAGAATTTATTTTGATGACATTTTGTGTAATTTAGACAAATTTAATTTTCAAAATATTAAGAACTTGGGTACATTTTCAAATTTTCAAATTTACTGAGCTCAATCATTCAAATATTTTCTATTTTTGGTGATATATTGATTCGTAAATAATAGCAACTCTGGTTTTCGAGACATTGACATCATGAAGTTATATTTAATCCTTAGTATTTCGTGCTTTTTTTATTGCCTTCTTCGGTATATGCTTGTCTATATATCAAGCAAGTTTTGATTCCGTTTTTAGCTTAACTTCTGACATTTTCTACGGAAAACCGTGATTTTCGTCACTTGTATTCTGGAAGTGTATACATTTTGAAAGCAGCTATTGTTTTTCTCTTACTTTGTAAGACGATGTTTGACTTTTTGGGTTATAATGATAATTTGGTTTGGTTGTCAGATAGGGGAGCGTTTACGTTTTTAATTGCTCTTGAACGAAGTTCATAGCAATTATTGTTAACGTGTGTGTCTTTTTTATGCAAAATTTTTGCTTGACAATTTTGACTTTTCGAGTGACTTTTACGCCCTTGACTTTTTGCGTTTCGCGTGATCTAAAATTCTCTCTCAATCACAATTTCAAGCAGCTAAATTCAATTGGCGGCAATTTAATACTAAAAGTCAAATGAAAAGTGCGCCGAAACTGGTGTCATTTTTTACTTTAAATCTTAATAGTGGTATATGTTAACCTCTAATGTGTTTATTTGAAGCCCCCTATTGAACTTCTTAGTCCCATTTAGGCTCCCGCTCCCCCCTAATGAAGCAGGCTGCAATTGATTAGAGCCCCCACCAGTCGTTCGAGAGCAATTCTGCCAACGTTTAGTCGGTTATGTTCATTCCATCAATTGGTTTGTATTTCAGGATTTGTCCTGCTGTTTTTTGTTTCGTCGTCTAATGCTCTCTCCCTTTTTTGTTATACATTTGCTCTAAAAAATTCTTTGGCTTGACTTTTGAAGTGACTTTTTCACGCGTGTTTTCTTGCTTTTACGTGACCCAATATTCTATTTTTCAGAAGTTATGTCCGTCGATAGAATAAAATCGGTTGTAAGATAATAGCAAGGTCCTGATAGCCGCATGGTTCATGCTTTTTTTAGTTTGCCGGAGATCTTGGGTTCGAACAAAACATTTTCTTAAGGATACACCCCCATTGAATTAAATTTTTATGCTTTTAGACGACCGCGATGACCTTTTCAACTCTTCTCCGTATTTTTCTACCTGTACTTTGTACGCCACGCAAGTCTATTTCTGAGCTAATCTGATAATCTGAAGGTCATTTTTTTAAACCGATTTAGTGAATTTTAACCGTTTCCTCTCGAACGAAGTATGAAGCAATTCTTGTAAACATGTTTTTTTTCGCTTGAACCTTGTGACCTATTTTTTAGTGTTTTTAACGTGATTTTCCGGTGAATATCCAAGTGATTTATATATATATATATATCAATCAAAACAATTTTCAAAAACATCCCAGTCTATAATATATATAAGATAGTAGTGTTTTTTGGGGAGGCATCTCCATTAGATAAAATTAACTTGGTTGTTGAAAAATAAAATTTCTCCTTGCGACAAAAAATAAGCTATATCGACTTGCTGTGCTTGCTCAGATTTGGTGCTGATGACTTAATGATTTTTTTTTTCAAAATTGGTTGAACCAATCTGAAAACGAATTTTTTATTATTATTATTATTACGGCCTTTACTTTTTGCGTTTTGCATAATCTAAATTTCTCTCATTCACAATTCTAAGCTGCTTTACTAAGTGTCAGCAATTTTCTACTAGAAGTGCCCCAAAATTGGGGTCAATCTCAATAGTGTTAGATAATAACCTCTAATGACGTCAACTGAAGCCAAACATGTGCGGAATTTTTGTTCGTTTTTTTTCTTGAAGTAAATAGTGGTCTAACGAAAGCTGTGGGGACATCCCATCAGGTTATTTTTCCCCACATGAAGAACGCTAGACATAAATCGAGCCTCCACCTGTCGATCGAGAACAATTCGTTCGACATTTAATTGGTTTATTTTTGTATTTTGAGCCTGTTTTTAGTGATTAATAGCCGCCGTCAGCCTCCCAACGGCTATTATTTAGGCGCTCTCCTTTTTTTTACATTTCTAAGAATTTGAATTGTATTGGGGTGATGTCATTTTTTAAAAATCTGTTCACACATTTTCATGAATTTTGAAGTCAAATTGGAGTAGTAATTTTGGTCACGCTGAAACAGGAAGTGGAGCGAAAATTTTTTCACTCTAATTTTCAAGTAGTGTGACAACGGTGTTTTAACAAAAATTCGCTTTCTCCCTTGTGGTTTTTTGTTCACATGCGGCAGTTTCACTTTGATGTTTACGGTTTTTTCGATTTTTTGGATCGGATTTTTTTCTAAATGGTTTTCGCAATCCATTCATAGTTCATTCTACGCCTAGTTTCTTGTTTGAACCAAATTTTCATTTCTCGCTTGTGGTTTTTTGTTCACATGCGGCAATTTCGCATTGATTTTTACTGCTTTTACGATTTTTGGATCGGATTTTCTCTTAATGGTTTTCCCAATCCATTCATAGTTCCTGCGAGGTTTAGTTTTTATTCGATTATTTGTTTGAACCAAATTGCCCTTTCTCGCGGGGTTTTTTTTTGTTCACATGCGGCATTTTGACATTGATCTTCTGTTTTCAAATTTTTTGTCCTTATTTTTTTGAAATGGTTTTCCCAATTCACTCATAGTCTGTTGTAGGTCTAGTCTTTTGTTTAGTCAGTGAAGATTTTTTGGATTGTACGTCAGGACTTGTCCTGCTATGTTTTTTAATTCGCTTTTTCTTTTGATCACGTTTTGCGTTTTACATAAGTCACGATTTTCTCGTTTGACTTCTGTCTTCCTTCACTCACTGTTTCAACTGAATGGATTTTAAATTTTTTCACGCATTCAATTACGCAATGTGGTGAATACTGTCAAAATCAAAAGATCGAAATCAAAAGAGATGGAATAAACCGATAAAGCCCAATCATTAAGTCATTGAGGATTAGGTTATCAAAGTTCAATGAAGTGTTTGCTAGCTGACATTGGTGTTAAGCTGATTAGCTTTCATTTTAGAAGCTGAATTAAGTATAGTTTTAGAACCCACCTGAAACTGCACGCCAAATTAAAACACTTTTTGACACTGGAAAATTTGGTCAATTTCTGTCTCTTTTTCTGTTTCAATCCCTATGTGCATCAATTGCGTTAGGCGGCTATTTTCCGGCTATCTACAGGCTATGTTTTTTCAAATAGTTTCTGTCCCGATTGGGGCTAAAATCGTGTTTTCCCGGAGGTTATTTTGGAAAATCTGTCGAATTTTTCCAATTTTAAGAAAGATATAAGGGTGGCATAGTTATAACGTTGAATCGAAATATTTGATACCTAGATTTTTGGTGAGTTGCATTTTGAAATTTTTGCTAATTGACTGGAGTTTCCTGATCCAAGATCACCCTTGTTATGATTATCATTATATTTATTAACGACGGTTAATGTTGCACGTTGCAAAGCTTTTCGTTCTAATGTCTGTTTATGTGTAAATGAATCGTCTCGGAGTCAGTCACCATGCTCAACAATTGTGGTGAATTAATTTTGGTATTCACGATTAAGTAATTGCAAACAATCCAAAAAAATTAAACAATGTTGACTGTCGGCGTAATACCTTGAGATCTTAATTTGTGTGCAATACATATCAATCGAGCGTAAATTTGTTAGCAAATTTCGTCGTAAATTTTTGCTGTGGAAACAAAATTTAATTTCCGTTGGATTAGAATCCTGGGATCTCCGTCTAGGTGGGCTCCGGAAAGATGTAAATTAAGGGGAAATTGTTATTTATGCGGAGATTAATACTCAACCTAACCTTGGAATTTGAGTTGATTTAGCTTGCTTTCTCGTTGTCAAATGAGAAAGTGGTTTTAATGTGAAATTGTGTCTACGTTATGTCTGGTCTTCTATATTTGCATTCGGTGTGCTCAACTTTACTATCGTATGAGTTTTGGATGAAAGTTGAAGCAAATGGAATCTAATGTTGTGGTAGGTGCAATTATAGTTTTGTATAATTTTTTAACCTTTTTGTGAAATATTCAGGGGAGGGGGAATGCGATTATTGGTGAAACTCTTAACTGGATAAGTGTAAAAATCAGTCGTGGAAATAAAAAACTTCGGAACCCGCATTTGGCAACCAAGATACGAAACAAGATTTTGAACTAGAAACACCACTTGATCATGCGTCCCGAGCTGCGATACAAAGATACTACTGCTATTTAAAAAAACCCGAATAAGCGGACGGCATTTGAATTGATTCCTGTAAATTACCATCATAAATTACAATAATTAGCGTCATATATCATTAGGAGGTTGTTCAAATGGCAATTATGGATGCTATTCCTGTCATAGTGGAGAAACTTAAAGCAATCGTTCTATTAATCCGTTGAAGGTTGTTAAATCTTCAACGGTTGATTAGGTTGATTAGAATCACGATGATTTCCTATGTTGTTTTCCGGGCTCATCAAGTGGTTTTCTGCATCCAAACATGTCTCCTAAAGATGTAGCCTTTTTTTTGAAAAATTAAAAGCACTGTCTTGAGTCTCTTTTGAGTGGAGCATTATTCCCGGATAAAACTTCGGTTAAAACATAATCATAAAATAAATAGCTACATGTTTAGGTGCTATGAAGAATCTTGTAAGAATTAGATCATCTGACTGAAGTTAGCGTTGTTAACGACCATCTAATCGTGCGAGACAAAAATTACCATTAGACAATTCGTCTGACACAAAGAAGAACATCAAATTCTTTTAAGAACGTGACGGCTTTGGGGGCAGGGCGCCTTTGAACAATAATTGAAATCAGTTGACATTCCTATTTTCTTATTTTTTGGAAATTGTGTTTCGGATGTGGATTTATATACTCATATTTTTTGTGTCTCCGTAAGTGTAATCTTAAGTCAGACAGGTGGCAGTTCTATACCATATTGCATTTATAATTTAAATTTCCATTCAAATCGTTGTCATTGCGCAAATAGCAAAATAGTTTGTTCACAGAGGCAGAAGAAAACAATCATTTTGTTCATCAGGAAACGGGTATATTTTTGGTTTTATTTTAGAGGGCGTCAAGAGCGGGCTCAGAATTCGAATTCGATCCATTAATCTTGGCGGCAAGGAAGAAACACAACAACAGTGGAAGCACCCATAGCTCCAAAAGTGGAACATCTTCAAAGCAATCCGTCCAGTTCAAAGTGGAAGAATGTGAATCTTTGTACGACTTGATAACGAAGGCGCAGAGTGTGGGAAGAATTGACGAGCAGAGAGTGTGTCTAGACCGACTTAATTCAAAAGTGAATGTACCCGTGCAATTGGGAGGACCAGTGTCACGTGAATGTGATCTGGGTTCAAAAATGGGCTTAGTCAATGCATCCGTGCATCATCAACAGCTGAGAGCAACAAGTGAGATAATTTTAAGTGCACTTGTTGCTCAATGAACTGAAATTGACGTTCTGCTCTCGTAATTATAAATTGAAAGTCACCATACTTCATTAGTATCGAAAACTTCTTAGTTGAATTCTACGGGGTTTTCATTCGGTAGCCGGGTCAGTAATCTATCTGGCTATTATTGAGCTCCTGTTTAGTTGCTATGAAGTTTGCATTTAAGTGCTCTTAAGCAAAGTTTGTAGCAATTATTTTTATTAGCCGCGAAGCGATAGCGGCTGTTATTGGGGACATCGTGGTTTTTTACAATTAAAAGAATTTGAATTGTATTGGGCGCTGTTTTCTTTAAGATGTGTACACTCATTTGTCAATGACTTTGATCTTTCAAAACGGGATAAACAGGTAAAGCCCAGCGGGCACTAAGTTTCAGTAGAGACCCAAAATGGACGTTAGTAGTCCTTCAAGTGCTTAGAGTGGTGCAGCTGCTGGGATGGCCTCAATTTAAGGTTAAAAGGTCATTTTTGGGCTCAAAATGGTGCAATTTTTCATGTTTTTAGTTTTTTCTTTGATTAGTCTTAGGTTGAAGTTTTTAAAAGTTGATGAAGGCCTTTTGCAATACAAAATTAGACAAAATTATTCGTTATGACCATTTTATGAGCTATATGTTTTGGTACTACAAACAACCGCGCAAAATGATACTAAGTTTTGAAATTTTTTCAATTTTAATTTTTTTTATTTTGAGTTTTTCCAGCTTCAGGGGCGAGGGAATCTCCTTTAAGGTTTGATAATAGAGCACTGTATAGTTTCTAGTAACAATGGATTGGTTTTCAACATTTTACTGTCTCGAATTTTAGCATTTTTTTTTATAAAATCTGCAATTTTTTTAAGGTTTCTTAAAGTTTTTGTCAATTTTTGATATTTGCCCATTCTAAAGTGCCAGGAAATCCATTCCACGGTCTGAAAAAAGTTACTACATGGTTTTAGTTTCAATGGTTTTTTTTCAAAAATGTAACCTTTCGAATTTTCTGATAAATTTTGCAATTTTAAGTTTTTTCAAAACATTTCTTTTTAGTTTTTCTTGCCTAAGTAGCCAGGTAACCTCATACAGAGTTTGATAGTATTTTATTAAATAGTTGCTAGTGGGCAATTGAATGGTTTTAACATTTTAAAAGCAGGAATTTCTGTTTTTTGAAATTTGAATTTTAACTTATTGCCTATCGATCTTTGAACCAATAAATTTTCCAAGGCTTAAAATTGGGTTACTGGATAGCCTCTAGAGAAATGGTTATTAAGATATTAATATCACATTTTTCAGCAACATTTCATTAAATTTGCAATTGAGTTCATTTTTTAAAAAAAATTTGTTTCATTTTGCGGTAATCGATCTTCAAGGGCCAATGATTTTTTCAGGCCTTGCAGATATAATACTGCACCAATTTCAGAAAAATTGATTTTGATCATATTTTTGAAATAAGTATATTTAAAGAGATCAAATTTTGCCGTAGAGGAATAAGTTTTAAGCAATAATTATATTTTTGTTTTGTTTGTTTAATTGTTTGTTTCTCAATTTTTTGATGATTTTTTTTTATTTTGGCTTGCATTGTTCAATTGATCTGCTGGTCAGATAGAGTACTTATAAGATTTTTATTCAATTCTTTGAATTGTCTTTCAGGACTTGTCCTGCTATGTTTTTTTTAATTCGTCGTCTACATTGATGATTCTTAAGACCTGGCTTTTAGGAATTGACTTTTTCAATGACTTCAGTAACTTCTTCTGGTTTGCAGTTAAAATTTGTGTACGTGACGTCATTTCTGCTTTTAGGTCAATTGCGTAGCTTTTCTCGGTCAAAAAAATGGCTTCTGAACTCACTTATGGAACTTTAAATTTTATGAACATTTATTATTTAGTGTGGATCTAAGTAGTGCCAAACTTATATGCCCTAATTCTTGATTATTAGTCTCAAGTTTGTGATTGGAAATATCAGTTTTGAAAAAGCTCTTTTATGGCTTTTTCCTTATAGACCGTATATGTCAGAAATTTAACAGTCCAAAAAGTCTAGTGGTATATTGAAGGACTGGTGTTCAATCTGTCTCTTACTCCTTTTGTTGTTTCAATTCAGGGAAGGCCACAAGTGTCTATCATGGCTATTTTCCGGCAATCTGCCGGCTATGTTTTAGTCCTGTTGGTCTTTTCATTGCAATTTTTTGTTCGAGCAATTTTTCGGCTGACCATATTAGTTTCGTCATTCGCCATACTTATTGAATCTAATGAAACTGCGGAAAAATTAGCATATTTTGGATTGTATGATCGTTAATTTTTTCTCTTTATTTTTTCTAACAGTTTTTATCCCAACGTCGACCAGTAAGGCCAACCACGGCTATTTTTCGGCAATCTAACGGCAATTTTTTATACTGTCAAAGTTGTGATTTCAATTCTTTAACTTATTTTTTAATTTGCTGTTTTCCTCAGTCGTTAACCGAGAAATGTTCCATTGAGAAATCAACCAGATTGGCTTTTTGTTAGGTTGTCTGAATCAATTTTAGAGCTACTTTAAAGACATCTTTCTTTTGAGGCTCTGTTTCAACTCGTCTTCGCTTGGTTTCAATTCTGCCTTATAGACTAATTGAGTTCAACATGTAGAAGTAGTTCTGACGTTGCCTGATAACTTTTGTAACTTGATTTTGTAACGAATTCTGTATTCTGCCGTATCAAACACCTGATTTTTCAATCCTAAAAGCGTGCAGGATTCCAGAGCAACAAATTCAAATTTGAAAACCTGAAATTCTGTGGGTGTTGTTCTGAAAACGTTCTTGTTTACTTGCTCTCAAACAAAGTTTGTGGCAATCATGTTAGCCCTGTGGTCTTTTTTAATGCGATTTGTCGCCTGACCGATTTTTCATCTCACCCATTTGAGTTTTCGTCCTCAAAAACGTGATAAACAGGTAGCGCTCGGATTGCATTAATTGCTCTTAGAGCCCTAAGCCTTACTATATTCTAAGAATGCAATTCACCAAAACTTTTGTAGGGAAAGTTTTGTGGTGTGAAGGGTGGTTATTAATCTTAAAAGGATTCCCCTCAGTCCTCATGCGCCCCTCTCCCTCCCTCCCATCAGCCCCATCCCCCACCCTCAACACTCACATTGTCCACCATCCCCTCATCCAACTTTCGATTTGAATCGTCTAGCCTTCGCAATCCTACCCCTCTCTTCGCTTAAACCCAACCCCCAACACACACACTCCAGTCACCCCCCCCCCCCCACAATGCTAGCATCTATAAGCCCCAGCTGACTTCTACCGAAGCCAACTGCTCGCCGGTTGTTTGAGAGCAACTCGCCCGACGTTAGTCGTTTGTTTTCGCTGTTAGTTTTAAATTCAAAATAACCAACTATTTTTCAAGGGATCTCTTAGAAGTTTTGAATTTTTACCGCAATTGTTAGCCAAATAGGAAGATTGAATTAGCAAAGGAGGGCAAATTTTGAAGTCACGAATGCCCCCTCCATATATATTCCAACGCCTGCGTATTTCTATCCAAATGCTTTTTGCCTCTCACAATAGGTAGGGTAAGCCAAGACAGTTAACTATCAGATCCTCACATTTCATTTGACAGCCTTATGTTTTTGCTTCATCAATCTAGAATTTCTTGCCTACTACTATACTTTTCTTTTTCAATGTGTTTTCTCGAAAGTAGCTTTTAGGTGCTAATTAAATTAATTGTTGGTTGGTTTATATATAATACATGATTTCTATTTGAGTTATTAATAATTTTCAACGGCTATTATTTAGGCGCTCTCCTTTTTTACGTTTCGAAGAGTGGTATTTGCGGAGAGTCTTATTTTGATTGATAATTCTATGGAGCTATTTAAAACCGGATGTAAGTCAATGTTGCACGTGAAAAAGTGTTTAAGTCAAGTGGCTGAAAGAATTGAAAGGCAGAGAGAAGAGAAATTTTTTTGCTCATGCCGCGTTTCTGAGAGAGAGCGAGAAAAATAGGTGTGAAACGTTCTCGAGTAAATTTGTTTGATTATCTTCGCCTTTTGGAAGCAGTTTTTCAGTTTTCAATTGCTCCCAAACGAAGTTTGTAGCAATTATATTAGTTCTGTGGCCTTTTTAATGTGATTTTTCGCTTGACCGATTTTTTGTCTGACGCATTTAGCTTTTCGTCCTCAAAAACGGGACAATCAGGTAGCGCCCAGAGGGCACTAAGACCTTTTGGAGCCTTTCGGCTCACTAGTCTCTAAGCATGGGATTAACAGAAAGTGTTCTGGAGACATATACTCATGGTGGGAAGGGTGCTTCTTAGAGTTTCACCCCACCCCCATTCCATATTTTCTAATACTGTCAAAGTTCTTGCTTAAAAATTTTCTTACGTGAGCTGATCAATTATAATGATCTGTATTCCGCAGAAGATCACCCCTCCACACACTTTTATCCCTATCTTTACCCCTCTCCTACATCACCTCCAATCCCCACCACTGCACATCATTCAGGCCGTAGGGACGTGGACCATGCAGCCAAAGAACTACCCCCCCCAACCGTTTCCCGCTCTCAATCTCCACTCCGATGCACCCCGTCCCTCTCACCCGCTGCGCTCACCTCATGCTTCTTCAAATAAGCTAAATCTAGCCTCACTAAGCCATAGTTAGCTACTGATGAAGCCAACCGCTCGCCTGTCCTTAAAGCTTTTCGCCCGACATTATTCGGTAATGTTTACTCCGTTTCTTTCGAGTAATATTACTTTTCTGAACAATACTATCAAGTAATTGTACGATTGAGAATACTTTTGACCATCTAAATTATATTGTAGAGTTTTATATGCAATCTAAACTATTTTTGTTTTTTTTTCGTCGTTTTACATCTTTACCAGTTTTGTAAAAATTTTTAATGTTTTTACTTTGTAAGATATTTTTTTTTGTTAAAATTGGTTGTTAACGGCCGCCCTGAGAAAACTGTTATTGCGTCCCTATTTTTTTTCGAATAAAAATTTGGTTGGTTTTACTTTTATGTTACAGCATGTTCAACATTTCGCGTGAAGTCATGTCGACTTCTCTGTGCTAGTTTTATTTTTTGCACATCTTGCTGGAAGTGCAGAAGTGTCGATCTGATGTAAATAGAGTCATAAAAACGGAATCAGGAATAGAAACGCGATGAACCAATAGAGCCCCATTTTAGATGCCGCTGTTTAAAATTTGTTCTTTTGAGTCTCTGTTACGATCTCTAGTGCTTTTTGTTTTTGATGTTAGCCCCTGTACCGCTTTATTAAGAAACATGAGCATGCCTAACTACTGACCGATATCAAAATAATTTGCACTTTAAAATTATGTGTACAAAAATCAGTCTTCATTTTCTAATCTTTCAGTCCCAACCGGGTTTATGGAAATTAATGATAGATTTTCCGACAAAATGCTGGATATTTTCGTGTTAGTTTCTATGGCCTTTTTATTTCGTTTGTTTTAATTTAAGCTTGTTTTAGTTGAATAAAATAGATTTAATATCAATTTTTGGCTTAATTTTTTGTCCTGATATTGAACATACTTTTTGTCTTTATAACCTTCACACTATTTTTGATGTGCAATTGTTTAATTAGGGTTATTTTTAGACTAATTATTACCAAGTTTTCAGGGTTTGATAGCACATATTTTTGTAAAACAATGTTTTTGCTTTCTGCAGTTTTTTGTAGTTTTCTTTTCTTGCTCATGTTTTAGATTTTTTCCAGTGCGCTTGAGTGTCGTATGGGTGCTTAATTAATCAGTAGGAAATGTTGTTATGGTCTGTTGAATACAACTATTGAGACTTCTCAATTTTTCGAGATTGTAACTTGACAATTCAAACAGGTTTTTCAGATTTTGTCCTTCATTTCTTTTCATGTTACTTGTTTTTTTTGTCATTATTCGAGATGTTTCCCTTTGTTTTTCATTTAATTTTCTTTTGTTGAGCAAGAAATGTTACCGGGCAATCTACTATAAACAATGCTCATGGACTCTCACCTTGTGAAATATTTCAAAGAATTTGTTTCCAGCATTTACTAAGAACCTAATGATTAATTGCTCTCAAACGAAGTTTGTAGCAATTATATTAGTCCTGTTGGTCTTTTTTTTAAATGCGATTTTTCGCTTGACCGATTTTTCGTCTGACGCTTTTGACTTTTCGTCCTCAAAAACGGGATAAACAGGTAGCGCCCAGCGGGCATTAAGTGCTCTTAGAGCCTTTCAGCTCTGTTTCAGCTCAAACTGTTTTGGAGACTTATACTTATACTTGTGGTGTGAAGGGCGGTTCTGAGAGGTTGTCCCCATCCCCACCGCGCTGTTGCCCCCCCCCCCCAACCCAGTGTTGCCCCCATCAGCCCCGAGTGCACCCCCCCCCCCCCCCCCCCGTGGCTAGCTACTGACGAAGCCAACCGCTCGCCGGTCGTTTGAGAGCAATTCGCCCGACGTTAGTCGGTTATGTTTTATTTCCTGTGTTTGTTGCCTCATTTTGAATGGTATGACTAATCAGTTTTGTCAGTTAGTGATTTGCTTTGATGTGAGTTAAATTTTAATTCGAATTGATTTCGTAGTCTTCTGGTTGTTTTTTTAAATTATCTTAAGCGTTTGTTTTACAAAAGTCACGTTTGTTTTACTTACGTCACTTTTTGTCAGTTTAATGAAATTTGGAATCCAAACAGTAAATGTACGCAAATGCCTTTCATATCAAAAATTTAAATAAAAAGAAACGGGATAAACCAATAAAGCCCAGGCACTAAGGTATACACTATTCTTAGAGTATACTACCGATTGCTTTTAGTATTGCTTGTTTGTCGTCCAACATAGAGGCTGAATTCGCCATACTTACTGACTGTAATGAAACTCCGGAGAAATAAGCATATTTTTGCTTTGGGGAATAATTATGCAGTCGTCAATTTTTGCTTTATTTATTTTTTCTGACAGTGTCATCCCAAGGTCGGCCAGTAGGGTCAACCGCGGCTATTTTTCGACAATCTAACGGCAATTTTTCAAATCCTGTCAAAGTTGTGACTTCAATCCTTTAATTTTGACTTGAGCAGATCAGTTTAATTTTCTGTTTTCTCAGTGGTAACTGGAAAATGTTTGAGAATTCACCCAGAGTGGCTTTTTTGTTAGGTTGTCTGAATAAATTTGAGAGCTACTTGAAAGAGCTACTTCTTCGGAGGCTTTGTTCCAATTTGCCTTCGCCTGGTTTCAACTCTGCCTGATACATGAATTGGGTCCAACATGCAAAAGCGGTTTTGACGTTGCCTTATTACATTTTAACTTGATTGATTTCATAACTTCTTCTTTCTTCTCGATTCTTCTGAATTCTGCATTATCAAAGATCTGATTTTTCAATGCTAAAAGCGTGACTGATTCCAGAGAGACAATTTCAAATTTACAAAATTGAATTTATGTGGGGGTTGTTTTGAACACGTTATTTTTGGCGCTGTAAGTACGGTGAAACGTTGATTTTTTTGCTGTTAATTTTAAATTCGAAGTAATGAGATATTTTCAGAAGGGGGATCTTTTAGAAGTTTTGTATTTTTGCCGCCTTTTTAAATAGCCAAATGGGTCTTTTCATAATTTATGAATATCAAATTCTCGATTTTTCTGTGATTTCCAATTTTTCTCGGAGATTAATTGCTTTTTAATAGCCGCCCTCATCTTCTCAGCCGGCTATTATAGCGCTCCTAATTTTTTTTGTTACAATTCAAAGAATTTGAATTGTATTGGGGCGCTGTCTTTTTTTAAAGATCTGTTCACACATTTTTATGATTTTTGAAGTCAAATTGGAGTAGTGATTTTGGTCACGCCGAAACAGGAAATGGAGCGAAAAAGCGAGTGGTTTTGCAGCGTGAACTTTTTTCGCTCTAATTTTAAAGTAGAGTGAGAAAACGGTGTTTGAACAAAAATTCGGTTTCTCGGTAGCGGTTTTTTGTTCACATGCGGCAATTTCACTCTGATTTTTACTGTATTCTCGATTTTTTGGATCGGATTTTTTTCTAAACGGTTTTCCCAATCCATTCACAGCTTATTCTAGGCCTAGTTTTTTGTTTGAATTAAATTTTCATTTCTGGCTAGTGGTTTTTTCGTTCACATGCGGCATTTTGACATTGATTTTCTGTCTTTTTCTTATTTTTTTGATCTGATTTTTTCAATTTGCTGGTTTCAGAAATGGTTTTCTCAATTCACTCTTTCACCATTGTAGGTCTAGTTTTTCTGTTTAGTTAATGAAAATTCTTTGAATTGTACGTCAGGACTTGTCCTGCTATGTTATTTTACTTCGTCGAACTTTTTTTTGCTTTACCATTTTGCCACCTTTTCAGCATTTTGCGCGAAATCTTTTTGACTTCTCTAGGCTAGTTTCTCTCTTCTCTCATTCTGCTAAAAGTGAATTTGATCATCAGTTGCTCAGCAAAGCAATTCAAAATGAACAGAGTCAGTATAAAAAATTGAAGTCAGAAGTAGAAACGGGATAAACCCATAAAGCCCAATTTTAGATGCCCGCTATTTGAACGTCGTTCCTATAAGTCTTAGTTACCATCTCTAATGCTTATTGGTATTGATAGTAGCCCCTGTAGCCTCTCGCTAGGAAACAGAAGTGCGTTATGTTCAACTACGAAGTGCCATCAAAATAAATCAGACTTAAAAAATGTTTTTGTACAAAAATCTTTTTTTTTCAATATCTATTCTTTCAATCCCAATCATGCTTATTGGAATCAACGTCGGCGATTTTCCGGCAATCTGCCGGGTATGTTTCATATTTAATTGAATTTGAAAAGCAGTAGCTCGTGACCAGTGAAGCATTATAATAATTAAGGTTAGTTTTAATCCACAAAGAGAAAAAGATGAACTTCATAACCTTCGACTTCGGCTGGAAAAAATCTTTCAGATTAAATCTCATTGGTCATAAATAAAATCGCAATCATGTCCCAAATGGTGACTCCTCTGTTTTCGTTGAAGTCATTCTTTTAACTGTTTTCGTTGAAGTCATTCTTTTAACTGTTTTCCTTAAAGTTCTCAGTGTTTTTATTACTCTAGAAAACGTTCGTTCATTTAATTAAAACGTGATTCTTTTTGTAGGCAAATTTGTGTCCTAACTGTTTTGAATTTTTGAACTAGCACATTCTCAAAAATCCTTTGGCTCGCTTGAGCAATGTAAGCGTTGTCCTGACAAATGGGCTAAACTGGTAAAGCCCCAGAGCATTGCGTCTCAGTTAGAGCTTTGATAAGCAATAAAATTCCGGTAGGCTTGAGGAGGAAGATTTTCATGAATTGAAGGGCAATCTTGGACCCCTCTACCCTATTTTGACGCCCCTATTATTTGTTCCCGCCCTCAGAGTTAAACCTCCCTGTCCTTCAGCTTCAGCGAGCTAAAACCAAACGCTTTTCTGTCGTTCGAGAGAAATTCGTTCGACAGTAGTCGTTACCAGCAAACGTGCAATTCATCTTGTATGCAGATGACATCACCATCTGCAGCAAAGGGTAGTCAAGGGGCTTCCTGGAAGAGGTCGGATTCTGCCTCCGATCAAAACAACTCCGTGTGTTAAACCACAAGTGTTCCGCCATGCTGTTCACAACATGGAATGAAGACTGGAGGTGCCAATTGCAGCTGTTTCTGGATTTGAACCCACTACCAGCGACAGAAAAACTGTAAATCGTGGACGTAAACTTTGACCATTCGTTCACATTCCATGAGCATATCAAACAGCCTATTCAGTTTTGCTTGAAATCTACCGATGCGCTCGCTGAAAGCAGTCTCGTCGCAGAATCAGGGCTGAAAGCGAAAGAGCTGTTCGTTTTTTAAAAGCCATCACCCGGTCGTGCATTAATTATGCATCCTTGATTTGGTTACCCATTGGCAGACACCCATTGGAAGCCAGACAGAACGATTTCTTGAGAACTGCAACAGGATGTGCGAGGATGTCAACCCCCCAGATCATCTTAGACGGGAGACGAAGTGCCTTCCCATTTAATAACACTCGAAGATTCTCACTACGCAATTCGTGTCAACAGCTCGAAATCCTCGCCATCCATGCCACAAAACTTTCTTCCTGACAGAGAACCAGGTAGGAAGGATTAGACTCTCGCTAGAGAGTTCTATGCATCCGAACTTGAAGCTCAGACTATAGTGACGAGTGGATTCTCTCCTAAGCTCAACGGCTACCTGTACAGAATCAAGGCAAGCGACACCAACTGATTCAAAAAGGAAGAGGAAATGTTTACGGATGCAGTAAAATCTCATTGCAATATCGCACCCGAGGTCTTATGGACGGATCCAAAAGGCGCTGCGGAGAAAGCAAGAGAGGCGTGAAGGCCTTCACAGCAACAGCAACGGTAATGGTTTAGGACAAAGTAGTCAGCTTCTTTTGGTATATCACAACTGCTGGGTCTCTTTCAAAGCAAAAATTTTGGGCGATCTTTGAACTTCATACGTTTTAAAGGATCTGAATCTGATTTCAGCAAAGCCGTATTAGGCAAATCTGAACATTTCTTCCATCGTCAAATACTTGAACAGATCCGATTCTGTTCATTTTTAAAGCTTGGATTTTCTGTCAAGCTCTAGGGTAGTGGTGCACGAAACAATGGAAGCCATGAGAATCCTCAGCTCGCAAGTCATCCGAAATTTAAGTCTTATTGCCACTGATCAATGCTGTTGGTTTGTATGCCCGTAGTTCAGAAAAAAGGTACATTCTTCTCCTGTCCGCAAAACTCTAAAGCAAAATGATTTGCAACTTCTGAAACTGTTTTTTGCGGTTTGAACAAAACGTCAATTTTGCTGTTGAATATCGGAACAGCTAGTGGCTTTGGATCAATACTTCAGCACTGTATTTGTAAAAATGCGGAGTTGTTTTTCTTGGGCAACAATTTGTATCAACTTTCCGCGGAACATTTGCTGCTAAAAATTGAACTATGAAGTAGGACGTTAAGTTATTCTTTCGCGGTCGCTAACATAACTCAGTCACAAGTTTTGAATCACAACTATAATCAGCTATTCGCTTTGATTGGGGACAGTTTACTGCAGAAGAACTAACAAAAAGTGCGCTTGAGAATAATTGTCTCGACATAAATTATCTAAAAAATATCTATTTCACACAATTTTTTGTTCAACTCGATTCAGTTAGTTTCACAACTCCAGGGTAAAATTCTCGTAGCCCCGACGAGGCTAAAACTATGGAGCACTTATTTTCCGACGTGTGTCGGTTGCTCTGAATTTAGTAATTTGGAACCAATTAGCTCCAACTGCATTTTTAATTTGTATCTAACATTTTGTATCTAACTATAATAAGAAAAAGGACAGTTGAAAAACAGGCTACTGTAGGCCTAATGCTGTTCCGCTGCGGTTACGCAGAACCACAATGACTATTATTATAAAACGGCTGAGTCACAATATAAATTTAATAATGCTTTAAAAATATTTGTGTTTGTTGAAGTTTTTCATACTTGAATTTAGCCAACTTTTGGATGTTTGGTGCGGTGGTTTGTTTTTTTTTGCTGCTGCAACAGTTTTATATGTTGGCATCCAAAGAAAATATTTTTTGTACAAGTTATGGCATAGTCAATCAAGCTAGCGAAATGAGCAGATTTTTCAAGTTTTTTGGAGTGGTTTGGAAGAAGGCGTTAACTTGTTTAGAATCGTACGAGCTATCCAGCAAATCATCTGGACCAATAACTTCCAGACAAAACTCAGGGGGTTCTGGTGGGGAGACTTCTTCATCAGTGACAGCCTCCACCTCCTCCCCTATGATGAGCCCGGAACAGTTGATTGACCACATTGCTAAGCACCAGAGCTACCGCATGAACGACCAGAGGAGTGAAGTCAATTTACTACCAGGCTTGTTTCCCTCCCCAAGGAATCAGGAAGTCATAGGCAAGTTCACATTTATCTCACTAGTGAAAACAGTGAACAATGAAATCAATTGTTCTGTGATCGGCTTTAGGGGTCTTATTGAAGTGAAGGATTGTGATTTGAAGTCCAATTGTTGTCGAAAAATAACTAAATATTGGCCTAAGACTAAGCCTAGATGCTTTGCTTTTTGTTGCCTGATCAGTGTTCTTATGGAAAACCAACTCGTAATTCAGTCGAGTGTAAAATGATCAGCCGAGGTGAAAGGTCGAGGGTTGAATTTAAGAGCTTCACTGGCCTGATGTGCGCCAATCAACAAAATTTTACTTCGGGCTGAAATGCAAGTTTTCCGTGACATTGAACAGATTTTTATTAGCTCTCAAACGAGGTTTGTAGTTATGACGATGCTGAATTTTGATTGGTTGAAAAAGACTTTTGTAAATTTATACAGCACGCATTTATTATTAATAGCCGCCCTCATCTTCTCAGCCAGTTATTATAGCGCTCCTATTTTTTTTTACAATTCAAAGAATTTGAATTGTATTGGGGCGCTGTCTCTTTTTTTTTTTAAGATCTGTTCACACATTTTCATGATTTTTGAAGTCAAATTGGAGTAGTGATTTTGGTCACGCCGAAACAGGAAGTGGAGCGAAAAAGCGAGTGGTTTTGCGGCGTGAAATTTTTTCGCTCTAATTTTAAAGTAGAGTAAGAATACGGCGTTTGAACAAAAATTCGCTTTATCGGTTGAGGTTTTTTTTTCACATGCGGCAATTTCACTTTGATTTTTAGTGTTTTTTCGATTTTTTGGATCGGATTTTTTTCTAAATGGTTTTTCCAATCCATTCATAGTCCGTTCTAGGTCTAGTTTTCTGTTTAGTCAATGAAAATTCTTTGAATTGTACGTCAGGACTTGTCCTGCTATGTTTTTTTACTTCGTCGAATAAAAAAATGTTTCGCTTTACCTCATTTTGCCGCCTTTTCAACATTTTGCGTGAAATCTTTTTGACTTCTCTAGGCTATTTTCTCTCTTCTCTCATTCTGCTAAAAGTGATTTTGAACATCAGTTGCTCAGCAAAGCAATTCAAAATGAACAGAGTCAGTAGAAAAAATTGAAGTCAGAAATAGAAACGGGATAAACCCATAAAGCCCAATTTTAGATGCCCGCTATTTGAACGTCGTTTTTATAAGTATTAGTTACCTCTCTCCAATGCTTATTGTTATTGATAGTAGCCCCTGTAGCCTCTCTCTAAGAAACAGAAGTATAATCAACTACGAAATGGCATCAAAATAAATCGGACTTAAAAAAATGTTTTTGTACAAAAATCTTTTTTTTTCAATATCTATTCTTTCAATCCCAATCATGCTTATTGGAATCAACGTCGGCGATTTTCCGGCAATCTGCCGGGTATGTTTCATATTTAATTGAATTTGAAAAGCAGTAGCTCGTGACCAGTGAAGCATTATAATAATTAAGGTTAGTTTTAATCCACAAAGAGAAAAAGATGAACTTCATAACCTTCGACTTCGGCTGGAAAAAATCTTTCAGATTAAATCTCATTGGTCATAAATAAAATCGCAATCATGTCCCAAATGGTGACTCCTCTGTTTTCGTTGAAGTCATTCTTTTAACTGTTTTCGTTGAAGTCATTCTTTTAACTGTTTTCCTTAAAGTTCTCAGTGTTTTTATTACTCTAGAAAACGTTCGTTCATTTAATTAAAACGTGATTCTTTTTGTAGGCAAATTTGTGTCCTAACTGTTTTGAATTTTTGAACTAGCACATTCTCAAAAATCCTTTGGCTCGCTTGAGCAATGTAAGCGTTGTCCTGACAAATGGGCTAAACTGGTAAAGCCCCAGAGCATTGCGTCTCAGTTAGAGCTTTGATAAGCAATAAAATTCCGGTAGGCTTGAGGAGGAAGATTTTCATGAATTGAAGGGCAATCTTGGACCCCTCTACCCTATTTTGACACCCCTATTATTTGTTCCCGCCCTCAGAGTTAAACCTCCCTGTCCTTCAGCTTCAGCGAGCTAAAACCAAACGCTTTTCTGTCGTTCGAGAGAAATTCGTTCGACAGTAGTTGTTACCAGCAAACGTGCAATTCATCTTGTATGCAGATGACATCACCATCTGCAGCAAAGGGTAGTCAAGGGGCTTCCTGGAAGAGGTCGGATTCTGCCTCCGATCAAAACAACTCCGTGTGTTAAACCACAAGTGTTCCGCCATGCTGTTCACAACATGGAATGAAGACTGGAGGTGCCAATTGCAGCTGTTTCTCGATTTGAACCCACTACCAGCGACAGAAAAACTGTAAATCGTGGACGTAAACTTTGACCATTCGTTCACATTCCATGAGCATATCAAACAGCCTATTCAGTTTTGCTTGAAATCTACCGATGCGCTCGCTGAAGCAGTCTCGTCGCAGAATCAGGGCTGAAAGCGAAAGAGCTGTTCGTTTTTTAAAAGCCATCACCCGGTCGTGCATTAATTATGCATCCTTGATTTGGTTACCCATTGGCAGACACCCATTGGAAGCCAGACAGAACGATTTCTTGAGAACTGCAACAGGATGTGCGAGGATGTCAACCCCCCAGATCATCTTAGACGGGAGACGAAGTGCCTTCCCATTTAATAACACTCGAAGATTCTCACTACGCAATTCGTGTCAGCAGCTCGAAATCCTCGCCATCCATGCCACAAATCTTGTTTTTTTCAATATCTTCTGTTATTTCAATCCCAATCATGCTTATTGGAATCAACGGCGGCTATTTTCCGGCAATCTGCCGGGTATGTTTATAGCTGCGAAGCTGTAAGCTGAGCGTAGCTATATTGCGGTGCTCTTGGTTTTTTACAATCCAAAGAATTTGAATTGTATTGGGGCGCTGTCTTTTTTTTTTAAGATCTGTTCACACATTTTCATGATTTTTGAAGTCAAATTGGAGTAGTGATTTTGGTCACGCCGAAACAGGAAGTGGAGCGAAAAAGCGAGTGGTTTTGCGGCGTGAAATTTTTTCGCTGTAAATTTAAAGCAGAGTGAGAGAACGGTGTTTGAACAAAAATTCGCTTTCTCGCTAGTGGTTTTTTGTTCACATGCGGCAATTTCACTTTGATTTTTACACTTTTTTCGATTTTTTGGATCGGATTTTTTTCGAAATGGTTTTCCCAATCCATTCTTAGTCCGTTCTTGGTCTAATTTTCTGTTTAGTCAATGAAAATTCTTTGAATTGTGTGTCAGGACTTGTCCTGCTATGTTTTTTGTTTCATCGTCTGACGCTCTTTTTTCGTTTTACATTTGTTCACACAGCAAAGCTGAAAAAGTCAAATTTTCTGAATGACTTCTTCCTCTCACTAACGGCATTTGCGCGCGTGACGTCATTTTTCACTCGCTTTAGCGAAAGTTTTTAGGTTATTTGCGTGATTAGATTATGATCATACGTGACTTATATCACTCAATAAAATGACTTTTGCACTTTAAAACTTAAGTTTAATTTGAGTTTGTTTAAGGTCAAAGGAACTCATATGTGTAATAACGGTTCCTAACGAGAGGCTTCTATGGAATGAATTTTAACAACCTTTATTGATTTATCGCTGAATGTTTTTTAGCCCAATTTTTTAAACGGCGTCGATTTTCAATTTAGATCTGTATCTGTTTCTATCTCTATTATATGGCACGCTGGTCTATTCTTTCGCAGCTATTCCGGCAATCTGCCGGCTATGTTCTTGAAATTCAGACGAACGGTTCTGCTCAGTACAGTTCAGTTGCTTACAAAAAATACTTGAATAAAAACTTGTAGCAGAAAAAGAGCGTTTTTACCGAACCCGCCCTCCGAATAGCACTTAGCAAAAACTTGCAATTCAAAGCCTTTATTAGAAAGGATATTGCAACGATAACTCTGTCTTCATACAATATAGCACTTGGCACTAGCACCTACATAGCCGCCTCTAAAAAGATAGAAAAGGTATAAGCAATCAGAGAAGAGAGTTATCATATGGCGACAGATATGTTGAACGCTTACTTCTGCTAAAAAGAAAGAAAAATTTGCAACTCGTGAAATTAGCCATTAACGGAAAAACTTACAATCTTCTAATCATTAGAAAAACAAAGACTGGAATTAGCCTTTATTTTATCGCAAAAGAGGACAATCAAACCGATATCAAACGGATCCGTATAACAAACAACTCAGAACTTTACAATTTCTTTCAAAATTATCGAATTCGAGAAATTAACCAAACCACAAGCCCAAACCAACTTTACCCATTCAAAATTATTTGAGCATCAACATTTTTGTTTTACCAGCAAAAGAAAATACAATGCAAACCACAACAACACTTCTATGACATTATTGGAAGGCTATCACCCTAGAAACCCGTTCGTATTCTTCAACGATAAAACAATCGACGGAGAAGTAAGTCAAAAACTTGCAGCTAAGAACAAAAATGACCAACCACATAGCCTAAACTGCAAACTCTGTGGCACAGCTAAATTGGAGAAACGCACAAATTGCTCGTTCCACAAAAACATTTCAACAACGAACTGATCAAAAGATAATGGCAGATCCAAGTTCACCTCACGTACATCTGAAAAGATTCTCAGGACTACCAAACGAAAACTGGCCTAATTTGAAGGACTACTGAGAGCAAGCATTGCCGCATCTAGAATTCCTGAAGCGAATCACCAACGTGCACGATATCTTCACTTACACTTAGCCGGTAATGCACTCAACTATTACCTCCGACTCGCCGAAAATACAAAAAACGACCTAGACGATTCGCTTGAACAACTACGCAACCGATATGCAGGAGCAGATCAAAGAAGAAACTTCGAGCTCGATCTGCAATCGAGAAAGTTTGATCCTGTGAAAGAACAACCAGATGACTTCCTCACGGATCTGCAACGCCTCGCCAACCTCGCAATTGTGGACGATCCTGCAGCTCACATAGACCGCACTGACGAAAGAACAAGACGAATAAGAGAACAATTCATTCAAGGCATACCCTTTAAGTACAAGAAAGTGTTGCTGAAAGAGAATGATAACATCACTGTAAACGAACTATGCGCTATCATCAAACGACGAGTCAGAATTGATCAGATAAACCCGGAACCACAATACACCACGGCATTCAATACACTAAACGCATCAGGAAACCCTGCAGTGGCCCAAGCCATAGAAAGCATAATGGTGGCAGGAATAGCATCAATGCAGGTAGCACAGCCACCGCACCAGCGCGTGGAGAGTACTCAGTACCCTAGCTACAGAAGAGGAAACAACTACAGAGGCTACAACTACAACAGACAAACATACCAGTATAATGGAAACCAAAATGGCCGAGGATACAGTAACAACTACAACAGCAGAGGACGCAACCGTGGAAGTTTTCAGAGAGGTCGAGGAAATTATTCGAGAGGAAGGTCAAACTTCCAACGAAACGACCGAAGTAATGGACGTACCGAAAGATCTCCTACACCAATGAGAACATTTTGCAGAACATGTGCTAGCAATGAGCACAGTGCCCGAGATTGTCCAGAACGTCAACCAGCATACCGCGATGGAAATATGCCATTCAATCAGCAATCAAAAAACTAAATTACCTGCATGTTTTTCTACAACATATACCAGATAGCATGACAAACTATAGCGAAAATGTATTTATAATACCTCTGCAGTTCGAAACATTAATAATGAAAGCAGTAGCAGACACTGGAGCATTCAGCAGCGCCATGTCAAAGAAACATTTTGATAAAATAAGCAGAAACCTCTACCAAAAACCAGAAAAAACAAATCCTCCTAAAATAAACGTTTCTACAGCTTACCTACATCAATCACCTATTTTATTTACAGTCCAACTGACATTCAAAATTGGCCACTTACAATTTGAAGAACAGTTCATGGTGTTTGAAACACTTTCCGCTATCCTTCTTGGCTTTCCCTTCTTTGATAAAAATGAGATTATTATTGATGCCCATAACGGACTACTCCAAACACCAGAATTTACTTTTCAGCTAAATCTAATGCACATAAAAGGCAACAACAAACAAAAACGTCTCAACAGCCGGAAAAAAATCATGCTCAAAACCAAAACAACCTATACGCTCTCACCTGGGGAACAAAAATCACTGGAACTAATCCCATCGGAGGAATCTGATACACAAGAACAATTTGGGCTCGTAGAGCCTACAGTCAAATTTGAAAAACTGGGCCTTGGTCTAACAAGCACGCTTGACAAACTTACAAAAACCAAACTACCACCCTACTTGCAATCAATACAACAGAAGTACCACTTCACATTAGACAAAATTCTGCAGTAGCAACATTCGAAATCACACCAGAGCAAGCGCGCTACCTGATACCACTTGAGCCAAAACTTTTCCAATCAAGCGACTCAAAGAAAACAATAAAATAAATAGAAAAATCTATAGAGAGAACAGCAAAAGGCGAAATAAATAACATAGCAATAAAACACGAAAACGGATTCTGGTTTCTGACCCCAGAAACCAACCCCGACACATCCAAAATGAGTGCACTTTAAAGACGCATATATGACGAACTTTTTAAATTTAAAAATCTAGAAGCAATTCAACCACTCTCGAAAAACGTAGACAGGAAAACTTTTCTAAACGCATTCAAATGAGCGACAGCGCACTCTCTGACAAAGATCAAGAAAGAACAGAACAGCTTCTGGTAGAATTCAATGATATATTCACAAGGCACCGCCTTGACATTGGCTACACTCACAAATTCTCAGTCAAATTGACACCAGACACAAACAGACCTGTATACTCAAAAACCCAAAGAATTTCAATCCATCTCAAAGACGATTTGCTTGTTGAAAGGGCCCTTCTCCAGTACTATGGAGTCATAACAACGCTCCCATTCAGCAGTTATTCATCTCCAATATTTGCTAAACGGAAGCCAAATGGGAAGCTCAGAATATTAGTAGATCTCAGAAAAATAAACCATCTCATTAGAAACGACTACAACAATAACAACTTCCCGATAGCTACACTAGCAGATGCTCGTACCCACTTAGCCGGCAAGAAACTCTTCTGCAAAATGGATGGCAGCCATGGCTACTTCTCTGTACCAATGGCAGATGAACAATCAGTACAGTTACTGGCCTTCAACTTCGCCTCGAGAACATATGCTTTTCAAAGACTGGCCCAAGGACTAAGCAGAAGCGTCAGCGCCTTCAGCTCATTCATGCGTCAAAACCTGGACCCCGTGATAACAGCGGATAAATGCTTTCAGTACGTCGACGACATTGGCATCTGAGCACATGACACAACCGACTTGTTGGAAAAACTTCGAGCAGTCTTTACCTGCATCCGAGAATCAGGAATGAAGCTCGTAACAGACAAATTCGCATTTTGACTCAGAGAAATACAATTCTTTGGTAATACGATAACCTCTGAGGGTCTCACACCAATTACACAGAAGATTACAACTTTTCTGAAAACATTCAGAATGCCGCGAAACCCAAATCAAGTCAAATGAATGATCGGCTTTTTTCAATTTTACAAAGCCTTCATCCCTGAACTTGCTGAAAAACTTTTACCGTTCTATCGTCTACTAAAGAAAGACACCAATTTCGTGATAGAAGAAGAACACCAAGTTATGCTTGGAAAGCTAACAAATGATCTAAGAACAGCCTAAGAAATGATCTAAGAACGCAATGTAAAACAATAAAATAAATAGAAAAATCTATAGAGAGAACAGCAAAAGGCGAAATAAATAACATAGCAATAAAACACGAAAACGGATTCTGGTTTCTGACCCCAGAAACCAACCCCGAGACATCCAAAATGAGTGCACTTTAAAGACGCATATATGACGAACTTTTTAAATTTAAAAATCTAGAAGCAATTCAACCACTCTCGAAAAACGTAGACAGGAAAACTTTTCTAAACGCATTCAAATGAGCGACAGCGCACTCTCTGACAAAGATCAAGAAAGAACAGAACAGCTTCTGGTAGAATTCAATGATATATTCACAAGGCACCGCCTTGACATTGGCTACACTCACAAATTCTCAGTCAAATTGACACCAGACACAAACAGACCTGTATACTCAAAAACCCAAAGAATTTCAATCCATCTCAAAGACGATTTGCTTGTTGAAAGGGCCCTTCTCCAGTACTATGGAGTCATAACAACGCTCCCATTCAGCAGTTATTCATCTCCAATATTTGCTAAACGGAAGCCAAATGGGAAGCTCAGAATATTAGTAGATCTCAGAAAAATAAACCATCTCATTAGAAACGACTACAACAATAACAACTTCCCGATAGCTACACTAGCAGATGCTCGTACCCACTTAGCCGGCAAGAAACTCTTCTGCAAAATGGATGGCAGCCATGGCTACTTCTCTGTACCAATGGCAGATGAACAATCAGTACAGTTACTGGCCTTCAACTTCGCCTCGAGAACATATGCTTTTCAAAGACTGGCCCAAGGACTAAGCAGAAGCGTCAGCGCCTTCAGCTCATTCATGCGTCAAAACCTGGACCCCGTGATAACAGCGGATAAATGCTTTCAGTACGTCGACGACATTGGCATCTGAGCACATGACACAACCGACTTGTTGGAAAAACTTCGAGCAGTCTTTACCTGCATCCGAGAATCAGGAATGAAGCTCGTAACAGACAAATTCGCATTTTGACTCAGAGAAATACAATTCTTTGGTAATACGATAACCTCTGAGGGTCTCACACCAATTACACAGAAGATTACAACTTTTCTGAAAACATTCAGAATGCCGCGAAACCCAAATCAAGTCAAATGAATGATCGGCTTTTTTCAATTTTACAAAGCCTTCATCCCTGAACTTGCTGAAAAACTTTTACCGTTCTATCGTCTACTAAAGAAAGACACCAATTTCGTGATAGAAGAAGAACACCAAGTTATGCTTGGAAAGCTAACAAATGATCTAAGAACAGCCTGTGACCTCTCACTCAGATAACCCAAAGTTGACCAGCAATATGTAATAATGGCCGAAGCATCCTTTTACCCAGCAGGTTACGTACTCATGATAGAAGACTACACAACAAATTAAGATAATCAGGAACAGAAAGTTTATGCACCCGTCTGTTTTGGATCTAGAATTTTCCACCCAAACCAACTCAAACTTTCGATATATGCGAAAGAATTCCTCGCAGTTCACTTTGCCCTAGACACCTTTGCAAATATTATATGGGGATGTAAAAAACCAGTTCTCATTTTGGCAGACAACAGATAAGTAACTAGGTTCTTTCAAACAAAAATCATACCGCCAACCCTTTGGAATGCTCTCGATCATGTACTCAGCTTCGACATCATACTCGGACACATACCCGGAAAAGCCAATTTAACAGCAGATTATCTGTCGAGAATACACATAAACCCGAAAGAGAAGCTCGAGCTACGCATCAACTCACGGGTACCGATGCACGAAATCGAAATCAACACAGCAGCAGATACACCTGACAATTCAATCAGTTATCTGAGCAGCTCAGAAGATGACGATACCCCAAAAATTATGAAAACATACTTACTTGAGAGTAAACAAAATAGCGGAGAAGATCCTATGAATGTTCGAGCTGACGTTCAACTGCAAATTCTTGCACCGGCTACGCAACAAATAAACGCCATGCATGAACAAAACCCATTGGATGAACTCATCACTCATGGGCACGGACCTTTAGACCTGCGTGCCGAACAACAACAAGACAAAGATATGAAACGGGTACTGCTCTGGTTCGAGGTTCACCAACTACAGGACAATATCTATCCAGTGACCTAAAAAAGTATCTCAAGCAGTTCCCAAGACTATCGATAACAGAAGGTGTCCTTCATCGGAAGTTCTATAACCGCACTGGAAACCAATTTATTGAACAATATTGCATCCCGTCTAACCTACGGAAGGAAGTACTCTGCAGAATTCATAACAAGTTTTGGAGTGGGCACAAAGGAGTCTCACTGACAATAGCCGAATTCAGAAAACGATTTTACTTCCTGAACTTCACTGAACGCCTAACAGAATATATCAGAAACTGCCTCACATGCTTGCAAACAAAACCAACATCTGCATTGAAACCTCCATTACAACCACTTTCTTCTCTGCAAAACTTTTCAGCAGACCTCTTACTAATAGATTTGGTAGGAAAGATGCACCCTTCTCCCTACACGTACATTCTCAGGTATTGATGTCTTCTCGAAGTACCTTTTTGCCACACCTCTTATGAAAGGCGACGCAGAAATCGTAGCACGAGCCCTTGTCTCAATTTTTTTGAGACACTCATACATTCCCTCAAGAATCATATTTGACCTTGGAACTGCGTTTACATCCGAACTAATGAGTGAACTAGCAAACCTATTGTAGGCGGAGCTCAAACATTGCACATTGAAACATGCGCAAACCATTGGCTTACTTGAAAGAAACCACGCACCGCTCAAACAAATCTTGAGAATCAACGAAAACCAAACTTCGTCAGACTGGCATAGATACGTTGACATTGCAGTATTCATACACAACACAACATTTGCACCAGCTCTTGGTTGCACGAGATCTGACGTCTTTCACGGCAGAACACCGATAAACCCTTTGGACCTCAGATTTCATAACACAAAACTATGGGAGTCTCACCCAAAATACGACTGCATTAAAGAGCTACTAGTTAAAACTACGGAGCTTTTCTCCAGCGTAAAAGACAAACTTATCTCGTCTAATCTGAAATATAAAAAATACTATGACAGAAAAGCAAACCCCACACCACTAAAAGCCAAATCATACTGCCTGATCCTTGACCCAAAAAGCACAACACAAGTAGCAGTGATGAATAAACAGCAAAGCAGGTGGATACCATTATACAGAGTAGAAAAGGTGCTCACGAATGCAAATTAAACTGTACGCAAAACCAACAAATTACACGCAATGTATCCATCGAATGAGACTTCGACCTGTGAAACCACAATATCGTGTAGAAGACCTCGAACATGTAGACCTCGGAAACTTTGAAGCAGATCCCACCATACCAGAAGAAGAGAGAGAATCACAGCTGTTCGACAACCAAGTCAGACACCACATTAACGAAGACAACATGCAGCTACCCATAACAACACCAGATGTCCAGTCAGTTTCTTTCAACTCAAACATCCAAACAGCTAATTTTTCTTCTGAAGACCCGCCAATACAATTTCATGATTTGACACATGAACCGACGTTTGACCAAGATGCATTCTTCGTGGGCTCAGTTCCAAGCACAAACACGCAAGAAACACCAGAATCAATTGATACAGGAGACTACGACTTCTCAAACAACTCAAATTCTTACCGTCCGACAGTCGTTTTGGCTCAAATCGACGATACAACCTTCGCAGAAATGATCATCTGGCATTGGCCCGAGAAAACTCGCTATATAACCTCTTGCAACCCTCAGAAAAAGAAAAGGAAGAACAGGTAAAGTAATCACTTACTTCCCACTTGACTACATCCCAGACCCAAACCTGACAATTGATACAACAGAAACTGATCATGATGAGAGCATTGCAGACTCACAAGCTACAAGCTCACTGTCGCGAAACCAGAGTCTCACTGACTTCACGTTCGATTCATCTGAAAATCTTGGCGATTTATTCGATGACGTTAATAGCCCCGTCTACACGCCCCCAATATTAGACTCTACAGGCGAAACCTTATACCGGACAAACTCGATCAACGATATTTTTCACAACAATACAACCTCAAGCAATGATGTCCAACAACCGAGCTCCGACGAGAACATTGAGCACTCCTTTATGGGAGGCAACATTTCACAAATTGAAAATAACGAGAGCAATAATGCTATTATTCAACACGACAACCCAAGAACATCTTCACCACTTCCTCAAAGAGTACCCAACAGAGAACCAGCGGACCTTGGCCCAACGCTTCAAAACAGACGAAGAATTGATCCGCTAACACTTCACCGTCGGGAGATCAACGGAAACCTTCACCAAATTTTTGGCTTCGAAGATGACAGCCAATATAGGAATTGAGCACCAATTCTCCATTATACATACACATTACTAACGTCACCAACCAATGAAAACACTCCAAAAAAATCCTAATTTAAAAACAAAAAAAGACAGCTCAAATCTTTTTCCACAACTTTGTACCTCAAAATCAGTCGCCCAAAGACTCTAATTCAATTTCACAAACAAGCCAAGTTACCAAAATGCTCAATATCGTACTACTTTTACTACAACTTTTACCCCTGATAAAAACGAACCAACCATCGGTGGCAACAAAAGATGGAGTATTATTCAACCTTCATCAGAAAATTCTATTGTCAAAAAAATTTGTCAAAACTGAAATCCTTGTCCCCTACCCAATATATAACAAAACATTGGAAGACAAACTGATCAACCTGACAAAAGAGATAGACAAAATGTGGACTTCAGAAAATTATGAATGCCCATTGAACTTCACGGATATGACTGACTCGACAGCAGGCCTCCACTGGATAGCGCAACAAACAATGATAGAAAACGAACAGGCCCAACACATTATAAATCTCAAATTGGAATTGAACACACTACTAAGAGCAAACAGTCAAAATTCTGCAACACTTCAAAGACAACCCCGCGGGGCGGCTTCCGCAACAGCAGCCGCCGCAGTGCTTGGAATGGGAGTAGGAACAGGCGACAAATTACTATGCTTCATCAAATCAGTGTTTGGAGGATGCGACAAAAGAGTGGCTAGAAACCAGAAGAACATCAGGCAAGCAATGGCTTATCTCCAATACCTAACCGATCATGTTGAACGAATAACAATCCAAAACAATGAAAAATTCTATGTTGTATTGGGTGAACTGAAAGCCATCAAAGAAGCCCAGAAGGAAATAATAGAGACACAAAACAGGAACTGGGAACTTGCTGAAGGACAATTCAAGGCGTTACGACAGAACGTGCACCACATGAGAAACTGCATCCAATACGTATACGTAGGAAAACAAATCAATCAACATAGTCTTGTATTTAGCAACATTTTTCAAGCAATACTTGCTAACATCAAAACATACCGATCGGCCCTTTATTTGTTTCGAATCAACATACTCAATGCCTTGACGCCTCTCATGAATCAACTAGTACCAATGTCACTAGTCCCAAGGGAGCAGCTGCATGAAGTTCTTACGATTGTTCATTTGCAACAAAATGGACAACAGGATCGATTATCTCTAGCCGTACCAATCCAAGAGATTCTCTCGTACTATGAAACAAAATTAGTCACACAAGTCGAAGCAATTGACGCAGGTCTTCTACTTACACTTGCAATCCCAATGGCTTCAAAAAGTACAGTTATGAACGTATTGCATGCCATTCCGATCCCAGTGCCGGACGGGATACGGGTAAAGCTTTAGTTTGGCGACTTGAAGACAAATACATGGCCGTCTCAGACGACGGAGAAGAACTAGCGTTTATCGATGAAGACGAGCTCGCAAATTGTATCGGATCCAAAAACACGCAATATGCACCGAAGCCATTCCAACAGAACAGACTTATCAATCTTGTATGGCTACTTTACTTTACCACGATGACGAGCTACTTGCATTGCAACGTTGTCAATTGGATGTAGTAGAATTGCCGTCTGGAATTGACTGAAAAAGCACGCAATCTCGGCTTCTGTCGTTGGTTAATAACATCGTCCAAAGACGATTATACACTCATCGAAAGCGCTGGTAATGGCAGCAATCCATTGGCAAGAATTGAGCATCCCGGGTGCAGAGTGTGTATAATCACACTGGGATGTAGAAAACAGCTTAGAGGACCAAATGTTCATCTTCGCTCAGACCTCACTGCTTGTGACACAGTACCGGCAATACGGTTAGATTTTCAATTACCAGATCCAATAAGTACACGCTTCAAACTACTGCCCCATTGGATGAACTACCAAACTTCTCATCAAGATCTGAGGCACAAATACAAATTCTTCAACAAATTCAACCAGAATTCAAACAAATGGAAACACGACGAACAAACAGCAAATCAATAGAACAAATGGCCGAACCAATTTTAGAAATAATAAGAGCATTCAAGCCCGAACTCGAACACCGATTCGAACAGTACATACCATGGAAAATGTCTCTTCTG
This sequence comes from Convolutriloba macropyga, assembly GCF_964194025.1. NCBI lineage: Eukaryota > Metazoa > Xenacoelomorpha > Acoela > Convolutidae > Convolutriloba > Convolutriloba macropyga. The sequence continues at coordinate 46,906,499 of NC_134474.1, read as the reverse complement.
TTCGGATTTTTATCCTTTTTGATTAGCGTATTACTACATCTAACTTACTCTCATCTTTTACACAAATGGGCAAAACTTCACAGACGTTTTCCTTTCCGAATAACACACGAAGGACGGCGAATAAAAACAAAACCAGTACAAGTTGTCGCATTAAATGACTATGAATGCCTACAAGAACATCCAGAACATCCCCTGCACAAATGCTCACTAGTACTACCACTCGAAATTAAAACTGAGTTCGAAAACCAAAACGAAGAAAACATAAATAAACCTCGCACTCCTTACACATTCCTAAGAGACTACATCAGGAGACTGAAACGTAACGAAGAACCACCTATCAAAATCGATCTTGTCAACAGGCCTGCCGCACCGAGTCAGCCCATCTATACACATATACCGGAACGCCCACCGATATCCCATTACAGAGCGTACCCTCTCAGAACAATCAATACAGGAAACTTTTAAAAAAAATCTGACCGGGACGCGAACCCTCAACTTCAGCATGAGAGTGAAGCACGCTTCCAACTGCGCTAAGTGGGACGGCCGCGTGGTCCGTAAAAACAGCTTATAAATAAAAAAGAAAAAAAAAGTTAAATTTTTTTTACCCTTCCCTTTTCTCTACCCCCTTACCCTAGCTCACCCTTACAGCCTTTTGCCCTTTCCCAGATTTTTCCCAGATTATGGAAGCATCTGGAACCCGCCGGGTTTCGAACCCGGAACCCCAGCTCAACGGCCAGAGATACTAACCACTGAACTAAGTCACTTGTTAAAAGTTATCAATTACATTCACTTCTACTCTGCCGCAAATCAGAAATTTTGTGTTAGCAGTGAGCAAGGAAAACAAAACTTAAAATAAAAGAAAAATCGAAAAAAAAATTAATTAACAACATTTTTAATAGCCCGAAATAAAACATAGAGACCTATCCTCCCTCTGGAAGGTACCGCTCCATTATATTTGCGAAAACTTTCTTCATAATTTTAATATAAGTCGAGTATCAAACCGAAAATTTTTAAACTTGAAATTATTCATTGAAAAACCGAAAATAAATTTAATAAGCAATTCCCCTTAAACCTCTATTGATAAAGGCGGGGATATGCTCCCTACTTTTTTATCCAGCGAAGAATTTATGTTTAAAAAGAACTTATACTGATGCATTAAAGAACGGAGTAATAAGATGCAACTCACAAAGGAAACTGATCAATTATCTGTCAAAGCGAGAAAATGAAGGAAATCCATTAACCCGGAAGGCGAACTGTCCATCAATCACAATGACGGCCTATAAGAAAAAATTAATCAACCCAACCAGGGACAATTCCCCAAAGTCCAAATTATTCAAAATGTCAAATTTCCCCCACTTCCCCCGCAACACTATCAATCATTCAAACTATTTTCTGCCTGCTAATTACCAGCAACTATCTTTATTGCTAACTGTTCATTCTCTAAACCTTTTACACTTTCTTTGCGGATAGAAACTTGGAAATTATTTCAAATAACTCAAACATTTTCCTTCAACTAAAATTTTACCTTTTGCATTATTTCAAACGTTTTATAATGAATCCAGTATATCACTTCAGAATTAAAGTTGAGCCGCGCTATAACACTACATTCAACGGCCAGCCAGCTTATATTACTGAATACAGCATTGCCTTTTTTTACTGATCGTGAAGCAATAATTAGTATTAACATGCAACAAGACAATATTGTCAACAATACTTATTCAATTTCTTTTATCCCCCTTACAGTGAATGAGACATCAGCCGTATGGCAAACAATTCTACAATGCATACAATCGGGAAATAATTATATTAATGTCAATTTCTATCTTAACTCAGAAGGAGAACCAGTTGCAGTAGAACCATCGCAACCAACCATTTCTGAAAGTCCTGAAAGCCCTGACCCTACATCAGACCACAATTCAGCTGAATTAAATTATTTTCCAATTTCTCCTCCGTCACCCATTCCGTTCTCAGATGACTCCTGTAAATTTCCTCAAATATTTGCATTTACATTCCATTAAAAATTTTATGTCTTGTCCACCAACCCCAACATTCACCACAATTGACCAATCAGAAGACACCATTCCTTACATCTCTCCAATTCCAACTCAATTTCCACTTTATGCTTATTTTCTCACTGATTTTGATATCAAACTTGCAGTCTTTTGTTAATACTTTGTATTCCCCTGCAATACCTTATGCTTCTGGATTAATTTCCTGGATAATAATCAAGACATAAAAATCACTTTGGAACCAGACCATCCAAATTTTCTTACCTTTTTGAGTTTCTTACAAAACACCAAAGAAGAGTTCTTAGAAGGCAAGTTTGACGTGTATTTTTTTTTCAAAAACTTAATTACATATTCTTTCCCTGATATTTCCAAACCCTAAAACCTAGCACCTCACCAACTTTAATTTTCTTCAAAAAAATCATGACTACAAACATTTGGACCAAATCCGGAATTACGTCGGCCCAGAAGACATTGCTCCAAAGTTACACACCAACCAGAACATCAACGTTTGCGTGAAAGTAGGAATCCAATACAGGGAATGTTTTTTCAACGAATATGTAATATTACAAGATGGAACCATCGTGATCTGGGCACTCTCCCATACAGGCCTTTTCACGAAAAAATGTTTTTTTTTTACACAACCTGGGAATATTACACCTACGTATACCACTTCATTACTTCATCCCAAGGTACCCAACTAACCCAACAATTCTAGGATTTTATTCAAATGGACAACGACGACCCTATTGACATTGACCCTGTTGGTATCCGTGTATTCACTTAGACTTGCATAACATTTTTTATCCGAAATAATTTTTTTCTAATTTTTTTCTCATGAGTCGCAATTAATTTAATGTAGTACTTATTTTACAAACACCGCAAATTATTCAAATGTAACGCCTCCTCTTCTCATTTTTAATTTCTTACCAATTTATTTTTTTTTACTTCTGACAAAAAAAATTTTACTCATGAGTCATAACTCGTGAGCACAATGAGCAAGCACCCCTAGCATAGCAAACTATTATTAACCAAACTATTTCCAACCATTACCAACAAAATTTAACATCCCACATTTTTATCAATTCGAAGGGCACGCGATTGAAAGTCAAAATATTGATTGCTTACACTACATACGACTCTGCAAAATAACGACCAAAAAACTCACGAAACATCATTTTTCCAAAACAACACCGAAGTAACACAGATAGGACCCTTACCGATTGCTCAGTATCAACAAAAAACAATCCTTTCAACATACGTTGAAAGGGCACGGACTCGAAACAACAAAATAAAAAAAAAAGTAAAAAAAAAACCTGCTGGCAGTATAGTTCCAACCCTACAAAATAATTAATAAACAAAAGTTGAACAACTCACTTATTCCATTGAAGGATCCTTTGGAGGAAGAAACGAATACACAATATTTTTGTTGTCGTTCGACTGCTTTTTCGTTTCCCGTTTCTCGCCCCATTTTCTTCGATTACCTCGTTTATTATTTGTTTTTAAAATTATACCACTATTAGCGAAACTCTGCACATGCTCAGTCACATCACTAGCACCAACAGTTGATACTTCTCTTTCTTTCGCCCAGTCTAACACTGCCTTTTTGTTTTTATTTGATATTACAATTCGTTTCACCACCCCTTTACGCACACCATAAGCAAACGATCCCAAAGTTCGATCGACAACAACTTGATTCGATTGATCACGTGCCTCCCAGCCAGTCACTAACAACAAACCTCTGAAGTTAAAACAGCATGCGCTCGCACACAACCAAGAGTGGCACAACACATTATCTTTCGTCGGAATGAAAAACCAAACATCCTTTCCCAAACCACTTGCAGAAGGACCCCTCCTAATTAAACCATAAAATATTGCGGAGTACCCATAACATTATTAAAATTGATGTCTGATAACTTCCACAAATCAGAAACAATTTTTCCCCACACGGCGTTTTCGAAACACTATCATTCCTCCCTGTTTCAACATGTGCCGCCGTCCACCATTCATTCCATTGTACCATTGCATCTCTCCTTACACCAGTAAAACCATCAGGCAAGACACCACTCATCAAACCATCCACACAAAACGTCCAACCTATTGAATTACACAAACCAGCATACGACCCAATACAACCTGCTATCACTATTCTCCAACTTTAATTTACACATCGCCCTGATCTTTACAGCCCGGAACTCTTCTACTAAACTTTCTTGTAATCCCACAATTTCTTCATTATTTATTGACAATGGTACCTTTGGCCAACCATTGTCTCCAACCAGTCCCCCTTTACCTTCTATAGTTAAATTATTCTTTAAGTAGTTCCAACTATTAATAACTCGCCCATCGACTGTCTCCACTTCTTTCCATCCGAGACTTATTAATTTTTTCCGATCGTAGTACTGATGTTTCAACTCGTTCATTTCGATTAGCAAATCTTGTCTGCCTCGTGTCGTTTTAGACACGATAATTCTGCTTAAAATCACAAAAAACATTGATGCTAGCCTATCAAATCCTAAATTGTTATAAGTAATTAACGAACCTTTTATTGTCCATACTTTGATAAAATAGAATATCCCGTCTCTTCGTTATTACAATTAATCGTTTTTGCAGAGCTTCGATAAAATATCCAACAGTCGACGAATAACGCCGCTATTCAAGTTCGACCTCTTCGCAGTAAACGTATTCTGAATAACTTTATCAATAGAGCAGTCAATCACCCTGTTCTCAATTTACTTTCCTCCAAAACTTTCATTACTGACTGTCAATTACTGCCATGCCGAGGGAATTACTTCCGAAAACTCCATTAGTGACTGTCATTTACTGCCCTGCCGAGGGAATTACTTCATTAGTTTACTCCCCTCACACCGTGGAGCAAATGGAACTGCCACACTTGACAGATCACTACTACATTAATCTCCCTGGGAAAATGCAAATAAACCCGGAGAGATTATCAAACAACTGTCACACTGAGACAAATCTAATGAACGGCCTCCCACTCTAACCTTACTCAGAAAAAAAAGAAACTATTCATCAATTTATCTATTCAGTCCCAGTTTTATTTTTAACAGCGAAGAAAACGGCAGCACATCAACTAATGAATTATCAGCCTGACCCCCCACAACTCTTCTCATTCGCCGGGAGGCTGGCCCTGCTAATCAAAATGGGCATACCGGAGACGCCAATTTACCGCACTTACGTGCAAATCACCTACGTTTGGCAGTGCGAGCGCACGAACCTCGACGTTCTGAGGAAGACAGCCCTGATACCGAGAATAAGCACACTCATACCTCACCTAAGGAGAGTTGTGGGCGGTCAGGAGGCCCTCAATCTACAATTCCAGCCTCACCACTATGTCATTAGAAACTTCTAATCTATTTTTCTACAAAACTGCACGCCTTTATTTTTCTACTGCATGCGTACTATGCCTGCCACGACCAACACGAACATCATTGCAAAACTTGGAAAGTATCGAGGACACGAATCTTCAACCCCACCATCATCAACTGGACAAATTTGGCTCCGATATGGCACGAAACTCACATCCACATGACCAACGCGGAATGTAGTATTCTTTTCACAACATACAGCAGTCGCGTTCCCCAGCTCAATTTCTTCGCATACATCAGATGCGAAAACAAGAGGCCAAATAAGAGCAAACAGAAAGTAAACTTTCTGCATTTTGATCTGGAATACTCAATAAAAACTTAGAAACCACTATTTATGTTGCTTTCCATTTATACTTAATTAGCCCAGTTAATCCCTTGACCTTGACGACACCACTAATCAAGACCCACTTGGCACAGTACACTAGGCAACCCCGTTTATAATCATAAGATTAAAGGTTCGAAACCCATCGCCTCCGCTTTTTCTAAAGAGCCGTAATATGACGATGCTGAATTTTGATTGGTTGAAAAACTTTTGTAAATTTATACAGCACGCATTTATTATCTTGAAATTCAGACGAACGATCTGCTCAGTACAGTTCAGTTGCTTACAAAAAATACTTGAATAAAAACTTGTAGCAGAAAAAGAGCGTTTTTACCGAACCCGCCCTCCGAATAGCACTTAGCAAAAACTTGCAATTCAAAGCCTTTATTAGAATGGATATTGCAATGTTAACTCTGTGTTCATACAATATAGCACTTGGCACTAGCACCTACATAGCTGCCTCTAAAAAGATAGAAAAGGTATAAACAATCAGAGAAGAGAGTTATCATAGTAGTATTTATATTGGTTTTGCTGGTCTTTTGCGATTCTTCGTTCTACCAAATTTTTGTCTGGTTGTTTTTTTGTCTGACCATTTGACAGGTAAAAAACAGGGATAAAAACGAGATAAATCTCTAAGCCGTTCTCTAATAGCCGTACACCTAACTAGTCTCAAAGTACCCGATTCATCAAAACTGTTGAGGAGAAAAATTTATGTTGTGAAGGGCAATTGTTAGAGCCAACCGCTCGTCAGTCGTTTGAGAGCAATTCTCCTGACCTTAGTTGGTTATGTTTTACTATTTTTTCAGTTAATTTGAGGCAACCCAAGAAGAACGTAAGCGCTTGTGTATTATTCTCTTCGATACTTGTATCGGAACAATCTGAATTGAAATGAATTAAATAAAGTATTGTCTTTAACAGATCGTGCTCGCTCGCAGCAGCAGAGTAACTTTCTTGATCTACTGGAGCGCTGTCAGGACAGTCGTTTTGACGACCAGAGAACAGTCCTGCCGCCCCTGCCCGAGTCAGCCACTCTTCCTGAGAACGAGTTCCTCGACACAATACAAAGGATACAGATATCAGGTTAAAAAGATAATTCCTTTAAAATAGCGTACTCTGCCCGATAGCGTACCCTAACGAATAATATGACCTTTCAGTAGAAATTAAATCGTAGTTTCTTCGCTGTCTTTATTAATGATTAATGGCTGAGATAGCGATAGCTGAGTGGAGCATTTTTCGGCCTTCTAAAGTTTTTTACGACCCAAAGAGTTTTGATTTTCTACCGTTCTCTCAAGTTTTTTTTACAGGCAATTTGACTGAAAAACTGAAGCGAGAAAAGCGTTTTAGTGAGTTAAGTTTTGCTACGCGAGAGAAGTTTTTGTTCATGCCTTTTGTTGAGTGAACAACTTTTTGACTTGTAAAAAGTTTTTTGGACAGAATATTGCATAATTTGGTTGATTTAAGCCTTTTTCGCTCATTTGTCCTATCGTATTTTGCTTGTTACTATTTTTTAATGAAAATTGATATTTGACAAAGTAGTTAAATTACTTAGTAATTTGTATTCTGATTTTTTTTGTAGCTGTAAGCTGAGCGGAGCTATATTGCGGTGCTCTTTGTTTTTTTAATAGCCGCGAAGCGATAGCGGCTATTATTGGGGACATCGTGGTTTTTTACAATTCAAAGAATTTGAATTGTATTGGTGGGCTGTGTGTTTTTTTAAAGATGTGTTCACACATTTTTCAATGACTTTGATCTTTCAAAACGGGATAAACAGGTAAAGCCCAGCGGGCATTAAGTTTTATTAGAGGCCCAAAGTGGGCTTTAGTAGTCCTTCAAGTGCTTATAGTGGTGCAGCTGCTTGGATAGCTTTAATTTAAGGTTAAAAGGTCACCTTTAGAAGTTTTTGGGCTCAAAATGGTGCAATTTTTCATGTTTGTGATTTTTTGAGTTCTTTTGTTTGATTAGTCTAAGTTGAAATTTTTAAAAGTTGATGAAAGCTTTTTGCGAGACAAAATTGCTTGTTATGACCATTTTATGAGCTATATGTTTTGGTATTACAAACACAAACACGCAAAATGATCCTAATTTTCGCAATTTTTTTCAGGTTTTTTGAAAATTTTTGTCATATTTTGAGTTTTTTAGCCCTAGGTGTCAAGAAACCTCATCTAGGGGTTGATAAGGGGTTTGATGATAGATTACTGCTTAGTTTCTAGTGGTAATGGAATGTTTTTCAACTTTTTGCCATCATGGATTTTAGCATTTTTTGACAAAACTTGCAGTTTTTTCATATTATCATTATTCAAGTTGTTTGAGTCCCAGGGGCAAGAAAACCTCATCAGTAGTTGGATGATAAGTTAATAAAATATTTTTAGTTGTCATGGAATAGGTTTCAACTTTTGAATATCACAAATTTTAGCAATTTTTTTGACAAAATTCGCCTTTTTTTCAGGTTTTTGAAAATTTTTGTTGTTTTTCAGGTTTTTCAGCTTCAGGGACCAGGTAATCTCTTTTGAGTTTTGTTAATAGGGCATTGCATAGTTTCTAGTAACAATGGAATGGTTTTTAACATTTTAATGTCTCGAATTTTAGCATTTTTTTGATAAAATCTGCATTTTTTTAAGGTTTCCTCAAGTTTTTGTCAGTTTTTGATATTCGTCTGTTCCCAAGTGCGAGAAAACATATTCCACGTTCTGATAAAAAGTTACTGCATGGTTTTTAGTTTCAATGGATTTGTTTTCAACAATTTAATCTTTCGAATTTTAGGAGTTTTTTTAAATAAAATTTGCAATTTTTTTTTAATTTTTTTCAAAATATTTGTATTTTTATTTTTTCTTGCCTCAGTAGCCAGGTAACTTCATCCAGTGTTTGATAGTATTTTATGAAATAGTAGGGGGCAATTGAATGGCTTTCATCCTTTAAATAGAAAGAATTTCTATTTTTTGAAGGTTGAAACTTTAAAAATTATTGTTTATTTTTTGTTTGAGTATATTTTTATTTAGGTTTGATTCTTTTAGTTTCTCAATTTTGTGAGATGGTTTTTTTTTGTGTTCTGGCTGAAATTGTTCAATTGATGTGCTGGTCAGGTAGATTACGTCTGAGTTTTTCATTCAATTCTTTGAATTTTATTTGAGGACTTGTCCTGCTATGTTTTTTTAATTCGTCGTCTCCATCGAGGATTCTTACGACCTGACTTCTTGGAAATGACTTCTTGGAAATGACTTCAGTGACTTCTATTCCTTTGCAGTTAAAATTTGTGTACGTGACGTCATTTCTGCTTTTAGGTCCATTGCGTGGCTTTTCTCGATCAAAAAAATGACTTCTGAAATCACTTATGAAACTTTAAATTTTATGAACATTTTAATCAATGGTGTGCATCTAAGTAGTTACAAACTTATATGCCCTAATTCTTGAATTTTAGTCTTGAGTTTTTGATTTTGAATATCACTTTTGAAAAAGCTCTCTTTATAGACCTATGTGTCATAAAATTGACAGTCCGAATCTAACCTAAAAAGTCTAGTGGTCTATTAAAGGACTCCTGGTCGATCTGTCTATCTTATTTCTTTAGTTGTTTCAACTCATGGAAGGCCACAAGCGTCTATCGCGGCTATTTTCCGGCAATCTGCTGGCTATGTTTTACAATTCAAGTAATTTGAATAGTATTGGGGCGCTGTCTTTTTTAAGATCTGTTCACATATTTTCATGATTTTTGAAGTCAAATTGGAGTATTGATTTTGGTTATGCCGAAACAGGAAGTGGAGCGAGAAAGCGAGTAGTTTTGCGGCGTGATATTTTTTCGCTCGAGTTTTGTTGAAGTGTAGAGTGAGAAAGCGATATTTGAACAAAAATTCACTTTCTCGCTAGTAATTTTTGTTTCACATGTGGCATTTTCACTTTGATTTTTACTGTTTTTTCGATTTTTTGGATTGGATTTCTTTCTAAATGCTTTTCCCAATCCATTCATCGTTCATTCTAGACCTAGTGTTTTGTTTGAACCAAATTTCAATTTATGGCTATTGGTGTTTTTGTTGCGGCACATGCGGCATTTTGACTTTCTGATTTTTTTTTATTTTCGATCTGATTTTTTTAGAAATGGTTTTCCCAATTCACTCATAGCACGTTCTAGATCTGATCTACTTTTTTGTGTAGTCTTTGAAATTTCTTTGAATTGGACGTCACGACTTGTCTTGCTATGTTTCGTCCTCTGACGCTCTTCGTTTTACATTTCACACAGCAAAGCTGAAAAAGTCAAATGTTCTCAATGACTTCTTCCTCTCACTGACAGCATTTGCGCGCGTGACGTCATTTCTCGCTTTCGCTAGCAAAGTTTTTTTTAGCTAATTTGCGTGATTTTGATTTTGATCATACTTGACTTGCCTCACTCAAAGAAGTGACTTCTGCACTTTAAAACTTAAGTTTAATTCGAATAAGGATAAGGTCAAAGGAACTCGTATATGTAATAAAGTTCCGTAATGAAAAGGCTTCTGCGCAATGAATTTTAACAAGCTTTATTAATTTATCTCTGAATGTTTTCTGCATAACTTTTTGAGCGGCCTCAATAATTTTCTCAACTTATATCTGTATCTGTTTCTATCTCTATTATACGGCACGCAAGTCTATTTTTTGCAGCTATTCCGGCAATCTGTTTGGGGTGTACTTCTGGTTCCTGGAGGTTAATTAGTTTTTAATTTCAATTTTTCCAGGATTTTCTATTAAGATCAAAATAACTTTTTTCTCCAACTTGCGAATGACTTTCCGTCAAATAAGAGTCTTTGTGAATCAAAATGCTGGTGTGCGATCGAGAAAAAGCTGCTGCTTTGCTATATTTAATCTGAAAATATTTGGCCAATTTAGGATTTTTGTTTACGTTACGGCCTTTAAACAGAAGTTCGAATTTACATTGGCGGTTTTCTTACCAAGCTTTTCATTGTATTCGAGTAGTGTACTTTGTTAATATTGCAAGGTTTTCTTAGACGCCCTATTGGTTTTTGGCCTTGTCAGCTTTTTTAATTTTTTAAAGCATTCAGTTAATTGTCATAATGGATCCGTTCTGTCGTATAAGCTATTGTAATTGTCGGGACAGTATTATCTAAAATAGATTCTATTCCTTATGATACCGCCGGGGTTTGACCCTTGGTTAACTATGTTTTCGCATTTGTGATTTTCTGAGATCTGGTTATGAAAATCTAGCGAGATGTAACTCTAAAAACTACGGCGAGTTGAGCAGACGTTAACGCTGGGCGTTGCAGAAGCTAATTGTTTGTCTTTGCTGTAGTTAATACTGGGCTTTATCATATTGTGCATTGCCAAAACACATAAATAAATCACTGTTATTTACTGCTTTCGATCAAATTAGATGTTCTCTCTCTCATGAAATAATAGATTGAAGTGATCAAGCACATGTAATGCAACAGTGCTGAGTTCTGTACCTCTCAATTGCGTGGTATTTAGGCCGCATGGACGAACAAAGAACATCTTTACCACCCCAAAGATGCGCCAACTCAGGTTCTACGTCATCACAGCATGTAACAGCAACTGCCAATGGTCACATTGTGCTATTGAATCAACCACTATTCAACAGAACAAACAGCAGCTCCGACCAAGCGAGTACTAATAATACCCATACTAGGCCTTCCAGCCTACTGACCACTAACAGTTACCCTTCTTTAAATGGAGCCGCTTCTAACACTGGCACAGCCACACTATCTGGCAACGGAGCCGACAGCTCGATTCGGCCGAGTGCGACGTCTGCTTCGCGTTCGGTGATGTCGTTTAATAGGCAGAATTCTTCCTCACAAGCAGCGTCTGGTAGTTCCTCCTCGGCATCACAATCGAACGCAACTGGAACCTCAACATCGACGTCAATCTTCAAAAGATTCAGACCTGGATCAAGAAAGGGCTCCTCTGCCTCAAAAGGAAGCAATTAAGTTCTCTGTTCATCAAATCATTCAAATAAGACTATAATGTTAATAAATAGCATTAGATGAACATCAGTCCACTTAGATGAGACCAGAACTTAGATGCGCTATAACCGTGCAATGTATTCAGATCCACTGTCGATCACTATTGTTGCCAAATTATTATTTCTTATCTTAATCTGTCTATTTATTGTATCTTATCAATTCTCAGAGAATTTATCAAATTTTCCCTCTTATTTTTTACCAGCTCCTTACTCATACATTTTGTATGCTTAGTTTTTGTTTTATTAATCGCAGTGCAATCAATCAATTCTCTTCCCCTGTGCTCCGTGCAATATAATTGGTGCTAATTTGTCACTAACTATGCTTGGTTGCTCAGTACTTATTCTCACAAGCCATTGACTCAGCCTAGGTAACTTTCCAGGTGAACGCGACGATGAGCTTTCCTGAATTGTATTCCGTCCTTGTTTTGTTTCAAGCTTCAATTGTTGTTTTCGCGTATTTCAGTATCAGGTTAAAAATATCGACATCAGTTATACATCATGACTTTACTAGAAGTGACTAAAATCGAGTTAAAAATGGCGTTTTGCATTGCTGGTAATGGTTGGTTTTTGATAATGGTTGGCATCAACACAGGGTTTCTGAGAACTTGATCAGATATGCTTCCCTCTGTCATTCTTGCCGAAGAAAGCTGTTTGACTCAATTAAAACTTTTTTAATTAAAAGATTTGGAAGATAAAAGATAAATTAAGATCTAAGTACAAGTGATATCATATCAATGAACTGCAATTTGGGATTGAAAATGTATAAGCGGCACAGAGGAGGTGCTAAGGGATTGAGATGAAATGATCTGAAGAATTACGACTATTAACACTTGAGAAGAACTGAAATAACTGAACTGAGTATTCAAACGCCTCCTATTTATAGGCGTAAAATTGGGATAAAAGATCCCGTTGTGGAAGAAAAACTCCCCTTTTTTATTAGGATAAAAACTCCCGTTTCTATTTTGGGATAAAAGTTCCCATTTTCAATTTGGGACAAAGTTCCCATTTTTCCTATTAAATTTTTTTTAGCACATCTCATCCCGCGGCTAAGATGGTTTTTTGAAACGATTTAGATTTTTACAAAGTTGACTAACAGGTGAGGCAAAGAAAGGTTATATATTGTTTACACTTTCTATTAACTTGAAAAAAAAAATCTTTTTCGATACGAATTTACTGCAAAAATTTTAGATACAATTATGCGACGAGAAACATTCAAGGGCAGAACAAAGTTTGTAAGTTCTCAATTTTTTATTCCTTCCAGTTCATTTATTTTTTTCTGCAAAAATTATTTTGTAGATTTGCGTTCTTTTGTTTTTCGCGTAGGAACTTCTGCTCCAAGCCAAAGGTGTAGGTGTCGATCGGCTGCTATAAACTGATCGGGCACTGTCAAATTTCGTTTGTCCAACGCAATATTTTTCAATCGATAAGTCTTTAGTTTTGAATTATAAGATAGAATATATTGCAGTCCTCAGTCAGTCAGGGTGTCCAAGAAATTTTGTACTTCTTGTCTTCTCTCTTAATTTCTGGCGTTCCAGGCGTTGGTTCACATTTAGGATGCGCAGTTGAATCGGTTGGAACCTGACAGTCTGTTTTGCCAAGTGTGTTGACGTCGGTGCTATTGTTATCTCGACAAGATTTTCACTCTGCTTTCCTGAAGTATATGCAATTTCGATTTTTCCCTTTCCTGCAAGGTGGTTGTTGAGGTTCCGTTGATGCTGTCGCCATTAACTTCTCAAAAGTGTCGGGTATTATAAAGTCTTCCAGATCAGGCGTATCGTCATCTTCGTCGTAACCTAAATTCTAAAAATAGAAATATAAGTGTGCATTCTGGATATATTTAAATAGCAAACTAATTACTTCTTTTTTTATTCTTTACGTGTTCATATATATATATATATATATATATATATATATATATATATATATATATATAATAGTTTTTTATACGGGGTAAAATTGGATTATCTCCATTCTCCTCTATTGCGGCCTTGTTTTCATTCCTAATTGCACTACACATTGGTTGTGGAATATGCGGATATAGATCTTTCAAACTGCTTTTAAAGTTGAGTGAAGGTTGAACAAATTTTAGAGATATATATATTTTTTCATGTTGGGCAATTTGACGGACGTTTTCAATGTTTTTCGTTTGATTTTTAATAGCCGCCCTCATCTTCTCAGTCGGCTATCATAGCGCTCCTATTTTTTCACAATTCAAAGAATTTGAATTGTATTGGTGCGCTGTTTTTTTTAAAGATGTGTTCACACATTTTTCAATGACTTTGATCTTTCAAAACGGGATAAACAGGTAAAGCCCAGCGGGCATTAAGTTTCATTAGAGGCCCAAAGTGGGCTTTAGTGGTCCTTCAAGTGCTTATAGTGGTGCAGCTGCTGGGATGGGCTTAATTTAAGGTTAAAAGGTCATTTTTAGGAGTTTTTGGGCTCAAAATCGTGCAATTTTTTTTAAATTTTTTTTGTATTTTTTTTTTGAGTTTTTTGTTTGATTAGTCTTAGGTTGAAGTTTTTAAAAGTTCATGAAGACCTTTTGTGAAACAAAATGGCTTGTTATGACCATTTTATGAGCTATATGTTTTAGTACTACAAACAGAAACGCGCAAAATGATAATAATTTTTGCCATTTTTTTCAGGTTTTTTGAAAATTTGTCATTTTTTGAGTTTTTTTAACCCTAGGTGTCAAGAAACCTCCTCTAGGGTTTGATAAAGGGTTTGATGATAGATTACTGCATAGTTTCTAGTGATAATGGAATGGTTTTCAACTTTCTTCTATCATGAATATTAGCATTTTTTGACAAAACTTGCAATTTTTTCATATTTTTTTGACCTTTATTATCATTATTCAAGTTGTTTGAGTCCCAGGGGCAAGAAAACGTCATCAGTAGTTGGATAATAAGTTAATAAAAAATTTTTAGTTGTCATGGAATAGGTTTCAGTTTTTGAATATCACAAATTTTAGCGAATTTTTTGACAAAATTCGCATTTTTTTCAGGTTTTTGAAAATTTTCGTTGTTTCAGTTTTTTGAGCTTCAGGGACCAGGTTTGTTAATAGGGCATTGCTTAGTTTCTAGCAACAATAGAATGGTTTTTAACATTTTAATGTCTCGAATTTTAGCATTTTTTTTTGATAAAATCTGCTTTTTTTTAAGGTTTCCTCAAGTTTTTGTCAGTTTTTGATATTCGTCTGTTCCCAAATGCGCGAAAACATATTCCACGTTCTAATAAAAAGTTACTGCATGGTTTTTAGTTTCAATGGATTTGTTTTCAACAATTTAACTTTTCGTCTTTTAGAAGTTTTTTTAATAAAATTTGCATTTTCTTTTTAAATTTTTTCAAAAGATTTGTATTTTTATTTTTTCTTGCCTCAGTACCCAGGTAACTTCATCCAGTGTTTGATAGTATGTTATGAAATAGTTGCTAGGGGGCAATTGAATGGCTTTCATCCTTTTAATAGAACGAGTTTCTATTTTTTTGTCAAGTTGAAACTTTAAAAATTTTTGTCTATCGATCTATGATTCCTTATAATTTGCAATTGATTTCTTTTTTAATTTTTTGGTAGTTTTCGAGTTAATCGATCTTCAAGGGCCAATGAATATTTTTCAGGTCTTGCTGATATAATACTGGACCGATTTCAGAAACAAAATTTGGTTTTGAACATATTTTTGAAATAGGTATTTTTAAAGGGAGAAAATTTTGTCTTAGGTTTAAGAGTTTTAGCAATGAGTATATTTTGGTTTAGGTTTGTTTCTTTTAGTTTCTCAATTTTATGAGATGGTTTTTTTTGTGTTCTGGCTGAAATTGTTCAATTGATCTGCTGGTCAGGTAGAGTACGTCTGAGTTTTTCTTTCAATTCTTTGAATTGTATTTCAGGACTTGTCCTGCTATGTTTTTTAATTCGTCGTCTCCATCGAGGGTTCTTACGACCTGACTTCTTGGAAATGACTTCCTGGAAATGACTTCAGTGACTTCTATTCCTTTGCAATTAAATTTTGTGTACGTGACGTCATTTCTGCTTTTAGGTCAATTGCGTGACTTACCTCACCCGGAAAAATGACTTCTGAACTCACTTATGAAACTTTAAATTTTATGAACCTTTTAATTAAAAAATCAATGGTGTGCATCTAAGTAGTTACAAACTTATGCCCTAATTCTTGAATATTAGTATTGAGTTTTTGATTTTGAATATCATTTTTGAAAAAGCTCTCCTTATAGACCTATGTGTCATAAAATTGACAGTCCGAACCTAACCTAAAAAGTCCAGTGGTCTATTAAAGGAATCCTGATTGATCTGACTATCTTATTTCTTTAGTTGTTTCAACTCATGGAAGGCCGCAAGCGTCTATCGCGGTTATTTTCCGGCAATCTGCCGGCTATGTTTTACAATTCAAATAATTTGAATAGTATTGGGGCGCTGTCTTTTTTTAAGATCGGTTCACACATTTTCATGATTTTTGAAGTCAAATTGGAGTATTAATTTTGGTTGCCGAAACAGGAAGTGGAGCAAAAAAGCGAGTGGTTCTGCGGCGTGAATTTTTTTCGCTCGAATTTTGTTGAAGTGTAAAGTGAGAAAGCGATATTTGAACAAAAATTCACTTTCTCGCTAGTAATTTTTGTTTCACATGTGGCAGTTTCACTGATTTTTACTGTTTTTTTGATTTTTTGGATTGGATTTCTTTCTAAATGCTTTTCCCAGTCCATTCATCGTTCATTCTAGACCTAGTTTTTTGTTTGAACCAAATTTCAATTTATCGCTATTGGTGTTTTTGTTCACATGCAGCATTTTGACGAATAAAAAGCTTCGAGAAAATAAAAGCGGCAAAATAGATCCCACATTGCTCTAAGATAAATTGCGTGTAACCGATCAATTCTATTTAGTTGTTATCAAGGAAATTAGGAAAGAAAGTCTAAATAGACTGTTCATTGGATAATTAAAATGAGGTCTATCCTAACTTTGAAAATTGTTTTGTGAAACAACAAGTTCTTTAGAGAAAATTTGTATAAGACTTTTTATGTCTTTATTAATTTCATTTTCGCGCCAGAGTTTCTTTAATTTTTTATCAGTAAATATATATATTTGATCACTTTTTTTTCAATTTGTTTTTTGTTAATCTTTATGGAGCATAATTAGGCTCACAATAATATAATGCCCTTTGACTCTAATTATACCTGGTATTAATTCAACCCAGGAATTATCGTCTGCATTGTCCAATTGGAATAAATTCTTGTTCAAACTTATCTGGTGTATCTAAATGCCGTTCCACCGGTTCTTGAATTGACAACTTTTGCAAATTCTTTCTTAAACGCTTTGATGTTTGTTTTAAGTTGGGATTCGATGGCAACGCATACTATGTCGAGATAACGTTGGTTACTGGTAAAATTGCGGAGGCTACAGCTTCTGCGGGAGTTAATTTTCGCTCAAAGTTTTGATCTCCTTTACAACTTTTTGTGTGGTCGTCTTTCCAATGGAAGCATTATGATTGTACTGACCGTTTACGCGAATAAGTTGGCCATCTTGTGTAAATGTGGAAACGCGGCACTTGCAGCTTTGATATTTTAAACAATTCCAGACAGTGGTAAACTTGTTTTACTCTTTCAACATTAAACTCGTGGCCTTCCGCAACCAATATTTTCGGAAGATATGGTAAACTTAAAGTTGGCAGTTATCATGCTGATTTCAAGATGCAATGAAAAGAAAATTGTTCTTATGTTACATCCACTTTTGTATTGCTTTTATTTGCCCCATTAGGAACTAGATGACTTAAGTAATTCACTATTGATCGTAATTGTTCTTTTAACTATCGAGTCTTAAGTTTTCCTGAAAATTGTGCCTCATTAATTTACAGATTAAAATCGGGGTGAAATGAGTGGGGTGAGAAAAAGTATATTCACTACTTATTGATTTGACCCCGATTTTATTCTCTATTAATTAGACTAAAGATTTGATTCAGACCTAATTATCCTCATTTATAGGAAGCTTAAAATCGGGATGAAACCTTGTGAGGGTTAAATTATTGAGGGGTTAAATGATATAGCGGTTAACAAATTGGGTTTATAATAAAGGGGGTTAAATGAATAGGAGTAAAAAAATACAGGACGTCTAAGTATCTGGAGTTGGAGAAGTTGCTTCAATACCTGAGTGGCATCTTTTTCTGGAAGGTAGATGTAATTGAGCTAATAGGAATTATATACTTGACCGACTTCAATATATATTCGATTTAATTTAGATTTCTTTTTATAATTGTCCAGATTTATAATGACCAACTGAGAAAAATGCTGATTTGTTATGGTAAATCGGGCCTGAGTTTATACACATATTCAGAACTTGAAGTCAATTGCTTGCAATATCTCTTGGAGCAGTATAAAATTGCTCGGTGAGTTTTTCGCTTTGTGTAGATGTCACTCTATCCCTGGTTTGTAATGCAATTTTTATGCCTTGTATGACAGACAACCTGTAACTATTGCAATTCTATTTGGTTATTACCACGTTCCAAATAAACTCATTTAAAAATACTTCTTTTTTATATCTGAAGAAGACCAGAATCTTAAATGGGGCTACAGTTCAGCTAGTTAATAACCAAACGTTAATAATTTTAGCTTTTGGATGAACTTTGTCAGGCAAATATTTTTCAAATCGCGTTTCGTTCTGACTAGAATGATCGTTTGGTTCCTCTGTTTTATGGTAAGATCTTTGTTTTGCATAATTATTTCAATGGAATGGCAATGGCCTATGGCCAAGCATGGTTTAATTGAAGCTCATATCATTTTGTCTAAGTGAAAAAACTTGAGGCATGAATTCATGGTGTAAAGGGGCTATTATGGTTACTTTGCCCCCAACTTCCCCTCCAGTTTTCTGCCCCTACCCAGAGGCTAGCCCTCTCAGTAGTCCTAGCTACAATGAAGGAGAATTCCACGCCAGTCAATCCAGAAAAATTTGTCGGGTTTTTTCCATCCAAATGATGTTTAACATTTCGTCTCAAGAAACGGGATTAACTCTTTTGTAAGTGTACGGTTTGCAATTAGGGATAATTTCTGAGTAGGCAGAATTTCATGTTCAATTTTGTTTATTTGTTACAAGTCTTTTTTATCTGTTCGTTTTTCCGTTCTTCTGTTGATTGGATTCAAAACAGGGATTCCGTGGGCACAATCTTCGCTTTAATGAGGGTTTGCGGACTGATCTGTACTGAATGTTTTCCTGGATTTGGAAGAATTCGTAAGCCTGTGTGTTAGAGTTCGCATTTTTTTCAAAATCTGCCCACAACTTTTTTGGGGTCTCACTAAAAGAGAGGATGAAAGAGCATGTAAGAGTTACGCTAAGATCTGTAGATGATTAATAACTAGACATTTTGCAAATAATTTTTCGGTCCCACTTATGGGGGGAACTGTATGCTCAATTAGGTTTTTTTTGTTCAGTCAAATTTGGCCTATCATATGTTACGCGTAGAAAGACATGAGTGGTATGATTAGAAAGCCCATCGAACGTACAATGGTCAATTAAAAAGAGTTCTTCAAGTTTCGTCCTCTTCTTGTAGTTATCCAGGTTGAAATGTGTTATAGTAATGTTGGACTAATTGTAGATATTTTGTGCTCAAATATGAACAATTTCGTGTTGATAACCCGGCGACCCAGTAGCGAAACTGCTACTCGCATTTTGGTTTGTACAACCGAAAGGATGGAATATATTGGGGTGCCATCTTGTATGCTTAGAAATTCTCAAAATAAGGAGTGGCTTCAAAGCGTAAAAATCTTTCAAACAGCTTTTAAAGTTGAGTGAAGGTTGAACAAATTTTAGAGATATATATATTTTTTCATGTTGGGCAACTTGACGGACGTTTTCAATGTTTTTCGTTTGATTTTTAATAGCCGCCCTCATCTTCTCAGCCGGCTATTATAGCGCTCCTATTTTTTCACAATTCAAAGAATTTGAATTGTATTGGTGCGCTGTTTTTTTTTTTAAGATGTGTTCACACATTTTTCAATGACTTTGATCTTTCAAAACGGGATAAACAGGTACAGCCCAGCGGGCATTAAGTTTCATTAGAGGCCCAAAGTGGGCTTTAGTGGTCCTTCAAGTGCTTATAGTGGTGCAGCTGCTGGGATGGCCTTAATTTAAGGTTAAAAGGTCATTTTTAGGAGTTTTTGGGCTCAAAATCGTGCAATTTTTTTTCAATGTTTTTTGTATTTTTTTTGAGTTTTTTGTTTGATTAGTCTTAGGTTGAAGTTTTTAAAAGTTCATGAAGACCTTTTGTGAAACAAAATGGCTTGTTATGACCATTTTATGAGCTATATGTTTTAGTACTACAAACAGAAACGCGCAAAATGATAATAATTTTTGCCATTTTTTTCAGGTTTTTTGAAAATTTGTCATTTTTTGAGTTTTTTAGCCCTAGGTGTCAAGAAACCTCCTCTAGGGTTTGATAAAGGGTTTGATGATAGATTACTGCATAGTTTCTAGTGATAATGGAATGGTTTTCAACTTTCTGCTATCATGAATATTAGCATTTTTTGACAAAACTTGCAATTTCTTTCATATTTTTTTGACATTGTCATTATTCAAATTGTTTGAGTCCCAGGGGCCAGAAAACCTCATTAGGGGTTGGATAGTAAGTTACTGAAAAATGTTTAGTTGCCATGGAATAGGTTTCAACTTTTGAATATCACAAATTTTAGCATTTTTTTTTGACAAAATTCGCATTTTTTTTGTTTTTGAAAATTTTCATCAGTTTTTCGGTTTTTCCAGCTTCAGGGACCAGGTAATCTCCTTTTGAGGTTTGTTAATAGAATACTGCATAGTTTTTAGTAACAATGGAATGGTTTTTAACATTTTAATGTCTCGAATTTTAGCTTTTTTTGGATAAAATCTTCAATTTTTTAAGGTTTCCTAAAGTGTTTGTCAGTTTTTGATATTCGTCCATTCTCAAGTGCAAGAAAACCTATTCCACGTTCTGATAAAAAGCTACTGCATGGTTTTTAGTTTCAATGGATTTGTTTTCAACAGTTTAACGTTTCGACTTTTAGAAGTTTTTTGATAGAGTTTGCAATTTTTTTCATGTTTTTTTAAAACATTTATTTTATTTATTTTTTATGCCTCAGTTGCTGGGTAACCTCATGCAGGGTTTGATAGTATGTTATTAAATAGTTGTTAGGGGGCTATTGAATGGCTTTCAACATTTTAATAGATCCAATTTCTATTTTTTGAAGTTTGAAATTTCTAAAAAATATATTTCCTATCGATCTATGAGCCAATGAGTTTGTGAAGCTTGGAATTGGGTTACTGAATAGCCTCTAGAGACACAGAAGTGATTCTAAAGATATTTATATCACGATTTTCAGCAACATTTTTTTATAATCTGCAATTGATTTCTTTTAATTTTTTGGTAATTTTCGAGTTAATCGATCTTCCAGGTCCAATGAATATTTTTGAGGTCTTTAGATATAATACTGGACCAATTTCAGAAGCAAAATTTGGTTTTGAACATATTTTTGAAATAGGTATTTTTAAAGGGAGAAAATTTTGCCTTAGGTTTAAAAGCTTCAAGAGTTTTAGCAATGAGTATGTTTTTGTTTAGTTTTAATTCTTTTAGTTTCTCAATTTTTTGAAATGATTTTTGTGTTCTGGCTGGACTTGTTCAAGTGATCGGCTTGTCAGGTAGAGTACGTCTGAGTTTTTCATTCAATTCTTTGAATTTTATTTCAGGACTTGACCTCCGATGTTTTTTTACTTCGTCGAATAAAAAAATGTTTCGCTTCACCTCATTTTGCCGCTTTTTCAACATTTTGCGTGATATCTTTTTGACTTCTCTAGGCTAGTTTCTCTCTTCTCTCATTCTGCTAAAAGTGATTTTGAACAGCAGTTGCTCAGCAAAGCAATTCAAAATGAACAGAGTCAGTATAAGAAATTGAAGTCAGAAATAGAAACGGGATAAACCCATAAAGCCCAATTTTAGATGCCCGCTATTTGAACGTCGTTCCTATAAGTCTTAGTTACCATCTCTAATGCTTACTGGTATTGATAGTAGCCCCTGTAGCCACTCTCTAAGAAACAGAAGTACGTTTTGTTCAACTACGAAATGCTATCAAAATAAATCGGACTTAAAAAATGTTTTTGTATAAAATTTTTTTTTTCAATATCTTCTATTCTTTCAATCCCAATCATGCTTATTGGAATCAACGGCGGCAATCTACCGGGTATGTTCTTCAAATTCTTTAAAAACTGATATATGAATGAAATTTTTTTGACTCTATACGTCATCATGAAATATTTTTTTTTGAAAAAAATTTCGTTTTTGTAATTTTTGTCGTTTTTTGTCTTGTCATTTAGTTTCACAGAAGTTCGCATTGACGTTGTAAAAGGCATGACTGAAACTATATAATATTCTCATTGAACAGCTTATTTCTTTTTACGAACTTGATATAAGGGTTTCGAAATGTTTTTGATTTTTGAGTTCTTTGTGTTTTGTTTATTTTTTTTCGGTTTGATCACTAAGGTAAATTAATGAGGGGAGAACTTGGGTCTCAAAAGAGGTAGAAGTGCAAATTCATAGTTTTATAGTCACTATGGCGCTTATATGGTTTATGGTATTGCGGTTTATGTTTCATGTTTTCATGATTTATGGTGTTGGTGGCTTTGTCACTGTTATTTTGTAGACTTTTTTTGAGTTTTTGCGTTTTGCCTCTATTTATTATGTTTTTTGTTGTCTGATCATTAAGTCCCAGTAATGAAAGTTACCATTGCGCTTTTTAACGAGCCATCAATGGCCTTTTATGTTATTTTGGTCGATAATTTAATTTGTATGAGTTTAAAATTGTCTTAGAGAATTTTAATTGATTTTTTGAATTTTGCCTTTCGATCATTTTTGCTACTGATAGTTTAGTCTTATTGATGACGGCTCTCAGCCGCTTTCTAGCGAAGCTAAGTGATTAGACTCTTAGACGCCATTTATTATTGATATTTTTCTTTGCCTTCTTCTTGTTGCCTTCATTATATTTACTTGCCGTCTGTTATTTTGTCATTTTTGTCTGTAATGCAATTGAGAACATATTCTTCCGGTTGTCATTTACCGAATACTGTGAATTGCTACTGATTTTAAAATGGTTACATATTTCACTATTGGGGTTAGATTTTACTCTGAGACAACTGATGTTTTGTTATAGTAGAAGTACCCTTTTGTTGTTGTTGTTGTAGCTATCGCACAGAGCTGCAATTTGCATGCAGTTTTTGCGGGATACAGGCGCTTATTGCCCCTTTTTTAATGGTACCCTATTTACATTTGCATAGTAATATTAGGTATATTGGTGGTAGTGTGTGACTGCCTATCCACAACGTCCTTGTGGTGCGGCGACCTTTCTGCATCTACGCCATGGTGATTGACATGCGGTCCCCGGGTTAGGGGACCAGGAGGGGCATCGTCAGTATCAGGGTAAAAGGGCAAGAGAGGCGGATTATTCTTTGCCGTGTGGTCGTTTAGGACTTATGGTATTGAGTCCAGCCATTTGGCTACCTCTACTGGTATTTTCCACAGGTCCATCACTTTCAGGTCCTTGGTGTTCTTAACTGCAGTTTAAAATGTGGTTTACGTCATGTGGTGGCAGTTCACTTTTGGGACAGCGGGTTTCAACATTGTGACAGAACCTACTCAGGTAAGAGTTTGGCAGTATCCAGTTATGAGTATGGACCGTGTGTCGGTGGATACTTTTGAGCCATTTTTTGTATTTTTTGCGATTTAATCGCTCTTTATTGTTTGTGTGTTGCTTGACGCGGTCCCTATTAGTATCATTTGGTGTAGGTCTCCTGGGACAAAAACTGGTTGAAGTGGTTGGTTTATTATCAGCGCGATCGCTCTGATAACTACCGGCTAGGAATTGCTCTGCTAACTTTTGTGTATGAGCTTTAACAGGCAGCATTTCACCTTCATTGTGTAAGTCATTGATGGACATGTTTACACAGCCCGAAATTGTGCGAAGAGCAACGTTTTGTTGCGTTTGCAGGTGGTTCGTTTGTATTGCTGATTGTGGAAGCCCAAATGAGAGCATCGTAGTTCAGCACGCTCCTACCGATAGCTTTAAGTTTTATTTCTCAGCTGTTTTTCTGCAAAATTACTGTTTTTGGTGAAAAATAGTGTGATTCTTTTCAATATAATACGATTTGTTTGGATAAATTATACATCATTTTATATAGAAATTTTCTTTCTCCAAGTTTTACCGCTAATGTTTGCGTGTGTTTTTTGCACGTTTGATAATGTTTCGCTTACTGTCAAAGGCTGATGCAACTGTAAGAATTAAGAATTCATTGAGCGACTGTTTTGCTGAATTTTAACACCCTGCTGCTGATTTTGTTTCGGAGGTCATTTATTGGCGCATGCAGCATGAATTTTTGCCGAATTGTCTGATAAGTTTTTTGCGCGCACTTAAGATATAATTTGTGTTTGTTAACGTAGCATACAGCTGTATTCTTTTAAAGACCTTAGTGTATACCTTGTTTGAATTTTTTGACTCGATAGACCAAGAAATGTCAAATTTTTTCTTATTTTTTCGCCTTTGGTGTTTGTTTTTTGAAGAAGTTTGTGAACGTCCATTTCTCAGTGTCAGTAGTTCGTTGCTAACAGTTTTCTCTATTGTGGTTTATATCCAATTTTTCAATTTTTTTCTTGCAATTATTGCTTGCCTTCAAGTGTTTTGCTTTTTTGCTTCGGACGATTGGGTTATCATCCGTGTTGTCATTTTTTTTATTGATGATCTGTATGCATATACTAGTTCCCATCTAATTGGGAATTAATGGGTCTGAGTTTTTCTCTGTAAAAATTCTTGTGCTATTCGGCTATTCGAAAGCTCTTCTACAAGTTGGACTCTTAGTGTTTATCCGAAATCAATAAATAGAATGAATCAAGTATTTGGTTTCAAACTTTTTTCGACGAGCTCGGTAGTAAAATATTGAGGGATTAAATTTAAAGTTTTAGAGAGATCAGGGAAACTTGTCGCTCGGTGTTCACCTTCATTCTTTTCTCAACTTAAAAGCCAAGTACATTCGAAATGACGTCGTTTTAAACGATTTTCTTTCTGTGAAGACGATTCAAGTGTTCAAAATTGGTTTGCCGAAATTGGCTGGGGGCATTGAAATTGGCGGCTAGCAAATGTGTGGCTATAAATAATTTTTGGCTACCATCGATCACTCAAATTTTTCATTTGATCAGGAAGTGCTGGTGCTTTGCTCAACTACTCGTCGCCTAAAGACCGTATTTTGCTGCACTCATTCAACAACTGGTTTCTTAAAACATTCTTTTCTATCGGATCTTTTTTCAGCTGTTCTCAATTTGTTTTCAAGATACCTTCTTAACGATGACACATAAAAAGGGGGCATTTGCTCTTCTAGAGGTGATTAATGAGATTGCAATTTTACAATCTGCTTCCAATTCTGCATAAGAGATCCCGGATGTCTGTTTTATTTTTGTTTGACAACTTGAAAAATATACTTCATATCTTCAAATTTGCCACGTATTTACTCCTTCAATTGTTCTATTTTTTAAATTATTGTTTTTGAAAAAAAAGCCGCAAATTATTCTTTGTTCCATCGTCAAATTTTCAAACATTTCGGGGGTAAAAGACTAGCAGAAATTGGAAAATTCTCGCCGGAAAACTTTTGTTCATTTCAGAAGTAAACTCTTCCTCTTGTCCCAATAGCCCCAAATTCCACAAAATAAAATGTTCAGCACCGAGTGGGGGATAAAATTTCTTAAATTGAATATGAGCTTTAGCTGCGATTACATTTTCCTTGACTGGCTAGCTGATTTTGCTTTAGTAACGAAGCACGTGACCTCTTTATGTAGTTTTCTAATAGTTTTCTAATGGTTATACAAAAGTAGAGATTTATGATAAATGTTAAAGAAATGCTGTTTCGAGTTCGAGGCTCTGGAGATTTGAATGCGGGTTATCTGATGTATAGCAAGCTTTTAAGTATGTAAATTTTTATAAAATTCATCAATTAATTTGAAGTTAGTAAAAACCACACTTATTATGTTCCCTGTTATGCTTTTTTAAAACGTTGTCCAAGTTAAGAACACAGGATGGTCCTTACTGAATCTGATGCGACAATTAACAAATGACTGTTACTTTTTTGTGCTAAACCCGGATCTTGTACGCTAGCGCTCGCCCCAGCAAATTAGGCACCCCATTAGTATATATTCAAACACGATGTACGCATTTGAAAAATGTACGCACAACGTTACTTTTGAATACATGTGAATAAAAGGCATTTCGAAATTTTTAACTGAGTGGAAGTTTGAAATTTATACGTATAGAATGTAAACTTCTACCAATAACTTGTTCTTATTGCAATTTTTTGGAGTTACAGGCTTCATGGAAGCTACTACCTTTATTTTCATGAAAACTTGCAAATATGGTTGTTGTATTATACCCGGCACTTAGTTATGAAAATAAATAACCTTTTCAGAAGGGAGTCAAATTTAGTTTTTGGGGGTGCCTAAATTTCTGCTGTATTTGACGGGGGGGGGGGGGGTAGCGGTAGCGTAGAAGATCCCTAGAGTTTTGCCTTGAATCCTTTTCTGTCACTGCTGATTAAGTGCTACTGTGAATTAGTAAGGCATAACTCACTTATCGAAATGTATTGCAACTTTGTGAACGGCTATTTCACAATAGAAAGTTTTTGTGGGCTTGATTCTGGAGCGGACATGTATTTTCTTGCTGTTTCGGACGTCATAATTTTTCGGGCCATTATTTGCAATTGTATGTTGTAGCTGAATGTATTGTAATTGACGAGTAGTTAATGATTAATTGAATTTTTGGTTGTAGACAATTGAGTTAAACATCTAAACAAAATATATTGGCACAGTTCTTGTAAAATGTCCCTTGCAGTCAATTTTAATTTCCCTCAATGTAAATTAGCCTGTCAAGGTACTGTCTTGTCTTTTGTCCCATCTCATCAAACTTTTGTGTATTTTCCAATCAACCACTGTCTCAAATTTAATCAGAACCTTAAGCCACCAATTTACTACTTCTGCCCTGACTCAAAATTTGGACGATATTATCGCACTGATCGCTGAACAATCAAAATGACAAGAAGAATAATTAATAGTGTTTCTCTGGTTCGATTGCTTCAAAAGGAGTATTGTTTTGCTGTCTTGGTCAGTAATAACATTGTTTTGAGAGAATTTTAGGGAATCGTAGATGCTTAATATTCTGCCTAATGTTGAATTTTTTTTAACAAGAACTCGGTAAATTCAATTAATAAATGGCTTGGCAAGATAATCTTAGTCGACTTGATCAGCTCATTGACATGCCATTAGTTATCAGTTCAAAGTCATAATCCAAGTTTGGAATCACACCAACTCTCGGATTAATGGCGCCTCGTCACTCTGATGATCATTTATGTCAGTCTGATGATGACTTAATGGCGCCTTGTCATTATGTGAATCAAAAACTCACACAATCGGGTTTTCAATTGGATTAGTAGAACCCACACAATCGGGTTTTCAGGTGGAATAATAAAACCCAAACAATCGGGTTTCGATTGGTATAGTGTAACCCTTACAATCTGATATTCAATTGGGATACCGAAACCCTCACAATCAGAGGTCGTGAGACATTAAGGAGGCTTCTTTTGTTTGCAACTGGCTCACAGGTCTGCACTACTTGATATCAACATAATAGCGTTTCCTAGCATTAGTGTGACTGAAACCGATTGAGCAAGCCTGTTTAAAGCAACTGACAAACCAGTTGAGTACAAACTTCTGTTGTGGGTGCAGCTATTCGCTTCAATTTCATTCTCACCAAATCAGAGAGTCCACCAAATGATTCAAAAGCATTGGGAATGATTTGAACACCTATGATGGCACATTGTTGGGAATTTTGCTCGAACTTCCTGTCCTCCGCAACTCTGCGGTCAAAACCATACTTCCTAGCCGCATTTGACATAATACTGGTTTGCAGTGGGTAGGTAATGGTTACATCCAGAGCTGCTGGCTGTCCAGCAGACCGACAAGGTAAATATACATCTCTAGGTCGAGCTTTTGTTTCTGGTATCAGGTATTTCTGCTCTCAAACGGCGACAGGTTGGCATCGCTGCAAGCGGATTTAATTTTGTCTCTTAGCCGGTTTTGAAATCATATCGCCCCGCCCAGGACATATAACAGTATGATCACCGAGTCCAAATATCCTGTTTTACAATAGGGACACTTCTTTTTTTTCATACATGCGAGCGACCAGTCTGAACTTCACAGCTGCACGAAACTCGTTTGGCAAGTTATGGAGACCGAGAGC
Organism: Convolutriloba macropyga; assembly: GCF_964194025.1. NCBI lineage: Eukaryota > Metazoa > Xenacoelomorpha > Acoela > Convolutidae > Convolutriloba > Convolutriloba macropyga. Next base: position 46,878,545 of record NC_134474.1, on the reverse strand, counting down.
CGGTATGGGAGCTGCCGATTACCAGGCTTCCGATTGAGGCAGAGTGACAATAAACAAGCTTTTTCTGTTTCGGATGTTTGGTTTTCAATTTTTTATTGAGAGTGACTGCGATATTGACAAACCATTTAGTTCATCAATGATTTTGGTAAAAACGTGATCTGCTGTCAGACTTGGCCAGTTATAAGCTCTACCAATGTAGCAGATTGCGATACTGAACCAACATAGGCTGCTTTTATCTGGTTAGACGATCGGACTCCAATTCCAGTATTTTCGATCGGAAAAAGATGTTGAAAAGCAATATCTACGGTTTTTAAGTAAAGGCTATTTATTTGTGGTCATAATAATAATGGTGTAAGAAGAAGCTGTTCATCATATCGTAGTTTTTTTTATAAGTCTATCCAATTAAGGGACTTCTAAAAGTTACTGCAGAACTTGGGAAACTAATGTCTTTTATTTTCTCCACTACATAGTATTGTCGTAGTCGAGATTATTCAATTTTGAAAATGCGTACAGGTCTCCTTTGTTGACTGTTTGACAATGTTTAATGTCAGTTTTTTTAATGTAAAAACTTGATGTTCGTTTTTATCAAGGTAACTATTTTGGTCAACCGATTCGTAATTTTTCCACAACCAACTCTTTATAAATGTTAGGTAGTAATCCACAGCGTGTTTTGTTGATGTGTTCTCGGTGGCATTGGCCTTGGGTCAAGGCATCAGAACTTCTGTTAATATTTATAGATTTGGCTGATACCTTGATTTTAAATTTCTGAGGCCACGAACACTTAGTTGAAACTTTGATATTGACTAGCTGGTTAGTTTGCAAAGTTTCTGGAGCTAATCTTGAGCACGTTTACTCTAAGTAAACAAACAATCCGAACTTGAGCAGTGTATTTTGGAGTGAAATCTAGTTTAATTTTGCTATGTAAACAAAAGAGAAACTTGCCTTGCAAAGTCTTAACTTGTCAGAAAGACCTTGAATGAATCACAGATGATCTTTCATGCTGTGAGCTTGAGTTGATTGCAGCCTAAAATAAGAATTAATTCTGATAATATTAATTTTTATATTAAAAACAATACTCAGCAGAACAAATGGTAATTTTGGTTCGGAAATTTTTTCCCAAACAATAAAATTGAACTTTTAAAAGCCCTGGTGTTATGAAAAATTGATTATGTTCCCCATAAGCAACTGCACATTTTGAAGAAGTACTCGGTGTTTTCAGGCAAATAAATAGGAAACATAGTCAATAAAAAGTTCAAATTGCGGGAAAACCACTTTTGTCTAAGAGTAGAAGCATATCATTTCGCGTGTTGAAAAAGTTGCTCAATCTATAATTCAAAATGCGCCAAATTTTTCTAATGAAATGTGAACGATGGTTAAAACCCTTTGAAATTTTAAGTTTTGTCACTCTTTATCAATGGTGTCTATAGAGAATGTTGGCTCCAAAACCACCGTTGTTCCATTCTAATTGCAGAGAAACGTAAACATTGTATAAACAACCAAGTTTTTCTTATTGATGAATAAAGCTGATGAAAAACACGTGTACTTGAGTTCAAGTAGTGAACATCAGTTTGCTGAAACGTGAAACTATCGAAACGAGTTGACAACCGAACTCGGTCACCTTGAGGAAATATTTTTATTAGATATGGTACAACTCGTTACCAACTTTGCACGGCCCTTCTTGATTTTACACGTAAGTTGAAGTCTTGTGAAGCAATACATTACTAAAAGTTGATTAAAATTGATTAGGTCTACGACTCATAGGCACAATAAAAACTATAACCGAAACCAGAATGGGTTAGAGAGAGAGAGAGAGAGAGAGAGAGAGCGCTCGAGTGGAGCAGTTGGTTCTCAGTGAGAGAAAATTGTTGGTTAATGAGTTCTTTGTGAAAGAACTTAGTTGCACAGTTTTATTGAGAGAAACTCTAAGAGTTAACCGAAATTGCTAGTATCGAGTATAGCAAGTTTGGTCAGTAACAGAGCTACTGGGAGGCAGAACTTGTCAGATTTATTTGGGTTAGGAAGTCAATTGAATTGAATTTTGGATGCTCGTGTGTAGATTGATTGATCTTGTTCAAGTTAGTGTTGACCAATATTTAGTTTTGGTAGAAAAGTTTCCTTCTGACGGTTGAATTAACCCTATCATCTGTTTCTGGCTAAAACTTTTAGTTGCTCATGTTACATTTATAGATTATTGATTCAATTATTTGAAGTGAAGTTTTTGAGCAGTCGAGAGAGCAAACCTTTTGGGGACAACATAGTGACTCCTAACAGCAAGAGGTTTTTTTGGTGCTAGGCAGTCCCAGCTTGAAGCCTCGTAACGACAAAATACAAATTCTATAATGTTTTTAAATCAATATCAACAGGTTGGTTTAGACCCGGTTCTTACAGAATAGAAATTCTACTAGAGAAAATTCTAGTTCTTACTTTTGAAATAGTAAATGAATATTGTGCGTATATTTAAGTATTTAGCCTAAGACTTGCTTCTGCTCATTTCGTTATTAATTGCTCTCTAGGAAAGTTTGTAGCAGTTATATTAGTGCTGTGGTCTTTTGAATGCGATTTTTGCCTGATCGATTTTTTTTTTACCGATTTATGTAAAAAAGCTATTTTTTGTGCATGTTTGCCTAGTTGTTTGCTCGATGTCCTGTGTCACCTAGACCTCGATTTCATCTATATCATCGATTTCATCTTTACTGAAGGAGTGCTGTTTGAAGCTGTGAGTATTATTAAATGTAGGCTTAAATGCCGGTACCAAGTTTTTCTAATAACCCTTTATTATGAGCTGTAACAGGCGGCCTTACATTTTTACAGGGACGGTCTCTAATGGCAGAAGTTATGTCGAAGAATGAGTTACTGTGTGGAGAGTAGAGTATAATTTTTGTTACGGTTTCGAAGGTATTCTTCGATGCTTTGGTATTATTTTTCAAAATTCAGCAATGTATCATCAAACGCTGCCACATATCTCAATTTTTGTTTGCAGCAATGTTGGCTAGTTTTTCATGGAATAATTTGCCTTTTTTCGGGTTATAAACAGGACACTTGAATTCTCGTCTCAATTTTTTCTTATTGGCCTTCTAGCCGGCCTAGACATAGGTATTTAGGTGTGATACGTAAAGATAGCTCACCCATATAAATGTCGAAAAGTATAAAGAAAACAAACTTTTTGTGATACTAATTCTGTTAAAATCCGACAACGAAAATCGCTTGGGATGTTTCTGTTTGGTATGGGGAGCTTGAAGTAGATCGTCAATCAATAAATTGTGATCGAAACCAGCTGTGAGATGTGGTATCAGGAGTGCGGTGGCACAAATTGTTTTCTTTTGAATTGAACTTTTTTCCTGTTTCTTATATTATTGACAAAAAAATGTTTGCTCAGTTTTCTGGATTGGAGTGCGGTTGAACTGAACTTCTGATGTTTTTGGATTTGTCAAGCGTTCTAACTGATATGTGAAATTGAAATAACCCAGTCAACCCGCTATATGTTTGGCGTCATAATGTCAGGTGTCCGAGGAGCTAGCTGCTGCAGGTGGATTGGCGCTATTTTTTCGGCCCAGTTGCTCTCTTTTGGTGTCTGTGAAAGCTTCTCTTACTCTGCTCAACTTGAATATTTCCCCCCACTCAGTCTTAATTTTTTACTGGCATTAGCTTCTTAACACGTTTCTGACTGTGCAAAGATGTAAAACTGCTGCATTGCTATCTTTAAATAATGATTTGTGTGTCATTATGCCTTATGCCTTTTTTGTTGGTGCCAGTACTACCATGCACTGAAATGGATAAGGTAAGATGGCTATCTTTCTTCAGGAATTTCCCCCTTTTTTAGAATTTCTGGTCCACTTTCTTTGATGATATCGATTTCTTCTTGGGGGCAACTGTGCGCGAAGATGTAAATTTGCTTGACTAGTATTGATTTTTGGAATCTATACCCCCCCCCCACCCCCCCCCCCCCCCAGTACGGCATTAAATGTTCAGTGAGCATAAAAAGTTCACGCCCTTAGTACATCAAATTACCATAATCGTGGTCATAAACGACACTCGGGCGAATCAGAATAGATTCGATTTTTTTTTCATGTTGTCTAAAGCTGACATTACAATCAACTGTTTTTGTTAACCTGTACTTTGTCTTTTTGGTCTTAGTGTTTGCCGTAGGTTCAACTTCAGTTAGAGTATTTTTGGAGAAGGGGTGTGGGTGTTATCTTGTTAGTCTGTCCATTTTAAAGGGCTGAAAAGGGAAAGAAGACCTTCCGTTATAGGTACACGCAAGCAGTGACCTACGCCCTGTCTAGTTGTTTGAGGGGAAACTGTTTAATCTTTTTAAGCTCTGCTTTCTGTAACCTTGCAAGTTGCAGTTAAGGAATAGTAAGAGATTAAGGGAATCCATAATGAAAGAAAATCGGAAGCAGCTGCTTTTAAGCAGTCGCTTTAATGATACTTTAGTTGGTTAGTTTGCCAACATTTACATCAATTTTAAAACCTTTCCCTTTTATGTACTTCAGGTTGAGATGGTGGAATTCTGACTGTAATATTGGCTTGTATTTTGTGATAAATGCATTTGCATTGGAGTATATTAACTACTTACTTCGCATCAGTTGTCGCCATTTAATACCTGTTTTTGCTGTTCACTTCCCCCGTGTTGTTATTATTACTCCAACAGTGCGTCTGTAGTGTAGAATCGTTGTTATTACCAACACAGAAAACTACCTCCTAGACGGAATAAAAAGTGGGGAATAATAACTAGTCTATTATCTTTTGATTATCACCTTAATTCGACCCCTTTTACGACTGATTGCCCGTCTGTTACCCAAAAGACGTAGTTACGGTCTCCACAATCAAATTGAACACGGAACAAAGCAGTTTAAAAGAAATCAAACGGAAGACAAGGGTCTGATTATCACATAAAGCCCAAATTCAACAGCTCAGCTCGCTCAAGGTCAACTTTTGCACAGACATATCGGAAATTTACCGTTAATTCTGAGGGCATTACGGGAAATCAAGAAACGTGCTGAAATTTTGAATTAAGAAAAATTTGGCCAAAGTTTGTCGAACGGGGATTCGCTAATTTCCTGCTATTCCGTAGTTACCCGTTTTGTTTTCCATTTTAGCCTCCGGCAGTTAGTCGTTTCTTACTGATTGTAGTCACTCCTACTTGCCTTATACTTAACCATTTATCATCATCCACTACTGCTTCTATACTGTATCATATATACCATTAGTCTTCTGTTGTTGTATTTTTTTGTGCTGCATAGAGTAGTCTTCTATTTCATATTTGAGTGAACATATTTGCTTTGAACAGCACCAGATACGGACGGGACTAAATCGATCGCTTTTCTCTCTCTTCTTTATCATTGCTGCTCCGCTCAATTTTGCCAGCAGCATTCTAATCAAATATAATAAAGTGGTCACTCTTGATTACACGAAGAGGTGAAATTTGCAGGTGAGGTGCAACTCTCCGATAGGTCAAGCTACCTTTTTCTCCAACTGTCAAATATTCTTCAAATTACACACAAAATGCTGACAAAGATAAGAATTATCAGTGAATAATTGATACTTGATCCAATAGTGTCGTTGAATAGAATGGTGACAACAATGTCAATAGTCTTTTGACCTAAATGGGTTTGAACTGTAGGTGAAAAAAAGAGAAACTTACTGTAGCAGTTTTTAGATCCTGAGCTGACAGTCTGAGAGCAAATTATGCATTTTTAAGTTGCTCTACTGAACGTCATCATTGATAACCTGCATTATGCCCATTTAAGAAGGTTAAATTTCGAATTCGATAGAACTTAAACAACAGTTTTGCTTCTTTATTTCCTGTTTTTGCCCACCTACTATTGAACAAAACGTGAACCCAAAAGTATTTATGGTAGAATAGGAAGTAGGACTGAGGGTTGGAAATAACTTAATGTGTGGTATTAATGTAAAAAGATTTTTTGTTCCATCAAAAAATATGCTCGTTAGCATGGCCTATCGGATGTTTGCAGGAGAAGAGTCAACTCATTAGCAGTATAAGCTGCATGTGTAGTTAGAGTGAATTGCCATTGTTATCCATCAATTAAATGTCCTTTCCCACAACTGCAACTGCCCAATCAGTCACGCCCGAGAGTAGTACAATTATCAGCAACATAAACAATATGAACCCAGAGTCTGTAGAGCCAAATATGACAGCAACAGATGCTGGATCTGCTGCAAACGGAACAGCATCTACAAGAGAAGTTAGTGAAAGATCTAAATAATTGCTCTCAAACGCAGTCTGTATCAATGGAATTAGTCCTGTTGGTCTTTTTGTGGTTTTTCGTCTCGTCATAAAATTCGTAACCTTTTTTTAGAAACGGGATAAACTGGTAAATTCCTAAATTCATTAATACTCTTATAAACTCGGTAAAACCCGAGAGCATTAAATAGCTCTATTTGGAACCCTCTATAAGCCCACCTATCCAACTAATTCAGTCCGACAAAGTTCAATTTCTTAGGTTACCCAAAGGACCAACGTTGGTATTGTATTTAAGGTATTCTTCAGTTCAAAGTAAATATTTAATTTCTGAATAAAATGCGCACTATTAGTTAAATGTGTCTCAAAAAGGAATTAGTTACGTCTATATAATTATAACGGAATATCGAAGTAGACTTAACGTAACTTAATCGAATGAGTTTAAGAGACTTGACGCGAAAACTTAGTGCAATATTTGCTGTGAAACTATTAAAATTGACAACGTAACTTGTTATGTGGACATAGTTTGTCGTGAAATTTTTCCATAGATTAAAATTGAAACTTCTTTTAGATAGTTTGCTCTTTTTTATGAAGAACGAAAAAATGGTAAGACAGACGCTGGGAAGCGCAATTGATAAGATTTTATCTGATGTTTTAATTGAATTTTAATTTTGATAATTTGGAATCATACCCTGGTCTGATTTTAAAGTGTGGATTGGGTTCGTATAAATTTATATAAATTATTAAGAAATGCAAATATCAAATTAGAGCTTGATCAGCCCTAGATGAATGATTTATACTCAGCAGAAAAGTCACCTTCATTAAAAAGAGAAAAGAACCGTCAGAATTATCGAGATTGAGATTTTTTACCTTTTAAAACATCAGAAAGAAAGCTTGAGCGTTAACAACGGGAATGAACGATACTTCTCTATAGTAGAATTTCTCCAAAGTGTTCGAAAAGGTGAAGGTACGTTTCTAAGTCTCATAAATTATTGAGCCATTTCCTAAAATAAAACTGTATTTGTTGGAGCTGAAACCTTCATTCGAATTTGGCTTCAGTATAGAATTTTTTTTTTCAGTATTTCAACTCAGAAATCCGCCCACTAGAGTGAATGGTATACCCCTAATTGACCAAAAACAGCAACATTTTAGCTGGCACTAAATTTTTCGGTGTAATTTTTCAAAAACAAACAGCGAACACAAAACATAAATCGTTCTCTTGTAATCTTTGATGAGAGTAAGTTGAAACTTGATGAAAATGAGATGAAGTGGCTAAGCTCGAAAGTCCTTTGTTTAAAAATTTTTCAAAATATTTTTAATGCCATATTAAAGTCAATAGTATTTTTTAAACTACTTGAAAAGCAAAGCAGACCTGTCATTAGTGCGACTTAGTCATAAAACTACAAAGTAATAACGAATATGGGCAGTTATCAACTTTTGACTCACAATTTTCCTAACGGTCTTGAAGGCGTAAAACCACGAGCTTTTCAATAAAATTATAATCATTTTATTGGGCATCATGTACACGTGAATGGGATCTGTCAATAATGAAGCCTTTGTTTGAAATCGTTCCGGTCTGTGACTCACATAAAGAAGCCAAAATGAGAAGATATTTAAAAACAGAAGGCGACAATTGCAATCCAAATAATAATTGGATTGTGAAAATCCACGATTAGACCATTACAGGCCTTGATATTGCTGCTCGTTCAATATAAAATGTAAGTGCTCCACTTGTCACCGGAGTGGAGAATTTGACAAAAAGTCAACATATCAAAAATAAAGGATTGAGTTTTGAGTAATTTTTGAGTTAAATTAGCGAAAAACCGGCACAGAGGTTTCTCAAGAAGGAAGAATTTTAAAAAAATCGAGCTATTTGGTTTCTGGGAAATTTTTGTCAAGCGTTTTTTTGGTTTAAATTTCAATAAATTTAAAAGTGGGTTAAAGAAGCATAATTGGTGCCATTTTTAATGAAAAAAGATGAATTGCAAAAATATTAACCAATTTTTTTTGCCAAAAAGTTGAAGCAAATAGGTCAGCAACATGGACTTTTCAAAGTTAAAACCATTTTTGCTGTTGTTAAAAATTTCAACATATTTAAATGGAAAAATTGACAATAACTTGAGCAAAAATACAGAAATTGCCAAACAAAAGAACAGAAATCAGTCAAATGTGCACAAAATTTTAAACCTCGATAACTCCATGAAAAAGAAAGAAATTGAAAATAGTCTTATTAATTATATGTGTTCGACGCTGGACGAGCTTTCTAATGATACCACTCACAACTCTACGGTGAATACATCGATCGGTCAAAATTGACTGAACAATCAAGAAAAACAGTTGAGCTTTAAGCTCCTCCCCCACTACGGTGGGTGGGAACAAAAAGCATTACGAAATGCGGACAAACAACTGAATCAATGAACGTTTAAAATCAGTAGTTTCAAAGTCGTTGAAAGCAATATCTGCGATATGGCGGTGGCAAGCAACTACAATTAGGCTTCATTAGAAACCTTATACACTTTATATGACAGCTTGATATGGTATAAACTAACAGCAAAAAATGCGAGCGAACCTCACTATAAGCGTAATCAAAGGCGAAAACTATTTGTTGCATTGTGTAACGAACCGAGCTAAGCACGGAAAAGGTTGTTTCAAAATGATATTGAAATTTGTGAGTAAACTTCGATACTCTAAGCAATCCAGCTAAGCAAAAGCTTTAGCTTTTATTGACAGGAAAATATCGAGGAAGCTGAAAACCAGCAAAAATTTTGCGAAATTCAGGAGTTCAAAATAAAACATTTTAAACTGTGCGTCAGAATCAGGCATATAAATAGTTCGGTCCCAATACTTTCTAGCAAGTAAATCTAGGCAGCGTTAGAAAGCCGGCCTTTGTTAATTAATAGAATAAATTGTACAAAAACAAAAAAGCAACCAATGTGGTCAAACTTAGAGATAAAAAAATATATAAAGAACATTGTCAAGTTCATATAAACTAATAGATGTTTACTTCAACTTTCAGGAAATTATAACTGCATGGTTAGATAAGCTTTTAATGGCAGTATATTTTACTTATCACCTTTTAATGGCATTGATTGACTTTTTGAAAAGGCAGAAAGGAATGCGGTCCACGCCCAAAGTAGGTATTTCTTAACTAATTTGCTTCTATGCGGTGTTCCGCCTTCAGTTTTTATTGAAAATGTGGTGTTGGTGGTGCTGTAGCCGGACGTCAGAGAATCAAGCTAATCAGCTTGACGTTCCACTGACTCCAGTGTTAGTGGTGTTTCAAAAAAGACCCTTGAGTTATAGTTACTTTGGCACGATATGCCTGGGCTACCCTTTGCCCAATGTTGTTCCTTGTCAACTGTTGAAATTTTCGTGAGATTTGCTTCTATTTTTTTACAATTCAAAGAATTTGGATTGTATTGGGGCGCTGTCTTCACACATTTTCATGATTTTTGAAGTCAAATTTGAGTAGTGATTTTGGTCACGCCGAAACAGGAAGTGGAGCGAAAAAGCGAGTGGTTTTGCGACGTGAAATTTTTTTGCTCTAATTTTAAAGTAGAGTGAGAAAACAGTGTTTGAACAAAAATTCGCTTTCTCGCTAGTGGTTTTTTTGTTCACATGCGGCAATTTCACTTTGAATTTTAGTTTTTTTTCTTTTTTTGGATCAGATTTTGTTTCTAAATTGTTTTCCCAATCCATTCATAGTTCATTCTAAGACTAGTTTTTTTGTTTGAATCAAAAATTTTTCTTTCTCGCTAGTGGTTTTTTTGTTCACATGCGGGATTTTGACATTGTTTTTTTTTAAAACTTTTGCAATATCTGAGTTTTTTAGATATGGTTTTCCAAATTCACTCATAGTCCATTCTACGTCTAATTTGTTGTTTAGTCAATAAAAATTGTTAGTCAGGTCTTGTCCTGCTATGCTTTTTACTTCGTCGAATAAAAATTTTTCGCCTTACCTTAGTTCACAACTTGTTCAACATTTTGCGTGAAACATTGTGACTTCTCTAGACTAGTTTTACTCTTCTCTCATTCTGCCAAAATTGTTTTTAGACAGCAGTTGCTCAGCAAAGCAATTCAAAATGAACAGAGTCAATATCAAAATAAAATCCAAGAAATAGAAACGGGATAAATTCAAGAGCCCAGTTTTAGATGCCGGTTACTAGAACTTTGTTCTTATAGGTCTTAGTTACCATCTCTAATGCTTATTGGTATTGATACTAGCTCCTGTATCGTCTCACTACGAAACAGGAGTATGTCCAACTACTAAATGACATCAAAATAGTTCGCACTTTAAAATTGTTTTTCTACAAAAACCATTTTTTTATTTGCTCTTCTTTCAATCCCAATCGTGGTTATGGGAATCAACGGCGGCTATTCTCCGGCAACCTGCCGGGTATGTTTTTTATCGGAATTATGTTTCTGAAAAATTAATTGGATATCATTAAACTGGCATTATTTAGGTTAAGATAAAGTTTTCAATTGTGATTTGAAACGATATTAGTTGAATTGAATTTGTCATGTTAAGTAGTTTGAACTAGTATCTTGATATTTTGGCCTTTTCACATTTTGGAGTTGTGTGTATTATTTAAATTATTTTTCCGTGGTAGTCTCCACCGTTATTTTGTACGGCGGAGTGTTATTGAAGCAGTTCACTTCATAGTTTTTTTTACCAAGCAGATCTTCAATTTTCTAAAGTAAGTTTTCAACTGAATGCATCATAATGTTGATAACACTTTTTGCAGATAAAATAGTAGTTTTAATAGTAATCCTTATTATATAATCTTGGAGAAATTAACCACTGCACTGATCAATAGGTGTTCAATTTTGTTCCAGTAGACGGGTAGCATTATGCAGCTGGTACATGTACACGAAGACTTTAAAATGAACAGTTGAAAGCCAAATTTACGTGGACTTCTATAATATTAATAGACATGAATTTTTGAATGTTGCTAATAATTCATTGCTCTGTTCTGTTGTCTGTCTTCGTACTGTTAAAATATTTAAAATTCTACCTTTGTAAGTATTAAAATTCAATGTAGCCTAGCAGTTGAGTAATCATGCAGAAGTTTTGTTATTTAGAGTTCAATCGTCGAGTCATCTACGTCATCATTTCGAAAATGGAACGGTTTGCAGATACAAATTTGTGGCGTTTTCATGTTTTCAAGATTAGGCAACACGAGTTAAGTAATAATTTCCCAAAGCGGCATGCACAACCAAAATAATAAGTCCAGTCTGAGATGTAAGAAAACCGCGGTCATAGAACCCACGAACCACTTAGACCACGTAGTTATGCTTGTGCTACTGAAGACTGACTGTGCTTCAAGAGATTTGTGAAAAAAGTGAAAAAATTGTCACAGAAATTCTCAGTTTCTGATGTATTGCATTTTTTTCCAACCAGAAATGGGTTATTTACTTAATGCCAGCTCGAATTTTTTTGTTCATCCAATTTGGCCAACCGATTTTCTTTGTCCCGATCAAAAGTGGGAACATTTAAAAGCCCTCGATAAACTGGATCGATTGATCAAAAGACATTTGAAATTTTCTTGGAGATTTATAACATAAAAGCGTTCAAGATGTTAAGATTTTTACCTGATTTGATTTGACATATCACGTTTCAAAATGCATGTAATTTTTACAAGTTGAAAAACTTTCGCAATAAATTTATCATTTAAGATATATGATTTGAAGTGGATATAGTGAATTTAGTTTTCGGATCGAACAGGATATAATAAATTCCACACTTCCATTGCATGTCAGGTAGATAACATTTGAGAGCATTAAGTTTGAAGTGGCAAAAATTAATAAAAAATTTTTCCATTAAATCTATTTTTGATACAATGGGTTTATTTGCAATAACAAAACTTATATGCTGTTGCAAATTGTTATTGTTATAAATTTTAGAAGGTCCAACGTAAAGTATAGTTCATTTTTAAGGAAAATTTACTCATTTTAAACAAAAATAATTGAATTGCTTTCAAGTTTCTGTTCGCAAAAAAGTATTCCAGGAACGTTCCTCTGTGAGTGCTATTGGTTGGTCATTACAAATGATTGAATTTTGAAGTGAAATAAATGTTGAGGCCAAATTGACTGCAGTTGGTTTGCGTAAACCAGCATTCAGAATGCTTATTTTAATTACTAGTTTATGATTTGTACGCTGGTTGGAATCCCTCGATTTGCTAAGAACATTTTTGCTATTCCTTTTATGAGGTTAATTTTGTTCCGGCTCTAGAACCGTATCTCAACAAATGTAGTTTTTCAATATTTCATTTATGGGCTATTATTGGCCTTCTCTTGGTTTTTTGTATTTCGTCGCCGTATTCGTTCATGAAATTTCAACTGAAGTGCGTGCGTGACCTCATTTTTTACTCTTGGTGGAGCGAGTGTTTCTGTTCATTCGAGTGATGAGGTTTATGGTCACTTCGTCACTCTGAAATCAACTTTTCTTTACCTTAATTCAAAGAGATAAATTAGAGTAAGTGTATATCACTCCAATTGAAGGTTATGTAAGAGCAGCTTATGGAAGCAGCAAAAAGTTATACAGATTTTTAATCAAGATATAGCATCTCGGCCTTTAATGAAAACAATAAACTTGTTTTTTGGTCTGTCTTTTTTACTTTCTTTTTGAGACTGCAGATCTACGAAGCTCTTGAGGATATTTTCTTGCAATCAGTCAGCTATGTTTCTCTATTTAATCTGTTATTTACTGTATTCTCTGGTTTAACACGTCAACTTTTTGTGAAAATAAGCAAGTACTTTTTTGACAGATGTAACAAATGTATTCGTAATATTTTATTTTAGAAACAGTCGATCAAGGTTTGAATTTTTTATGATGCTGGACAGACAATTTCGTTTCCGTTTTAAAATTTTTCGATCTTCGCTTGAAAATTGAGTTACTAAATTGGTATAGTACTTGAGAAATTGTTTGTCGAGAACAATTGCAGAAATTAAACTGTGAGGAAAAATTTTAAGAATTGTATGCTTCTTGTTACTTCTTTACTCTGTTCTTTCAATCTTTTTTAATGATTGGTGAATTTAAATTGTTTGTTTTCAAAATGTGCTTGAAAAATTTCTGTTTATAAATTTCCTTTTCTGTCAATTTGAAATTACAATTGTTACTTTTCGGCTGGCTGTTAGTAAAAATGTATTGATTTAAATTTTTTTTATTAGTAGCTGCGTCAGCAATTCCAGGCGGCTACTATTGCGCTCTTAATTTTTTTTAACCGTCTGACAGATTTTTGTTTAGTCTTACCCTGACTTCTTTTAGGTCAATTGCGTGACTTACCTCACTCAAGAAATGATTTCTGAACTCACTTAAATTTTATGAACATTTACTAATTAAAGGTCAATAGTGTGCGTCTAAGTAGTGCCAAACTTATATGCCCTAATTCCTGAGTAATAGAGTCGTGAGTTTTAATATCGAATATTAATTTTGAAGAAGCTCCATTAGGGTTTTTTCCTTGTAGAGCAAATGTGTGTCATAAAAATGACAGTCCAAATCTAACTGAAAAAGTCTAGTGGTCTATTAGAAAGCTGGTGGTCGATCTGTCAATCTTATTTCTTTAGTTGTTTCAATTCATGATAGGCCACAAGCGTCTATCGCGGCTATTTTCCGGCAATCTGCCGGCTATGTTCTTTTCTTTTTCTATTGTCTTTTTTCGAAAGGAAAACATTTCCACCAAACCCTCCCCACCCTTATCTAAAATTTGTCTCTGCATTTTTCTGTAGTTTTATTAGCCAATTAGTTTGTTGTTACTGTTTTTTTCTTATTTCTGAAATTTCTGATTTAATGTTAACTTAGAAATTATATTGCACGACTCTTTGAGTTGTTTCTGGTATTTTACCATCTATTTTTAATGCGATTTTTTGAACAATCTTTTGCCTGACACCTTTGACTTGTCGTCCTCAGAGAAGGGATAAACAGGTCTCTACTTTTTAAAGCCCTGCCCTCTATAACTCTAGCCTCCCTAAGCCCTTTACTGGCGAAGCCAAACGCTCGCTACGCGTTTGAGAGCAATTCGTCCGACAGTAGTCGATTATGTTGTATGCATAAAGAGATCAGCCGAAATCTTGTGCACTACCCCTGTCTCACATAGTAAATTTAACTAACCATACATGGCCTAAGCTAACTTAAACAGCTAAACAGTCTCTTGAAAGCTATTCGTTCGACTTTGACCGGTTGTGTTCTTTCTTAATTTTTGTTTAAGTTTTGATTGACTTCGATATTTAAATAGTATAAAACAATGACTTGTAAAGTTGATAATCGGTCTTCAACCTTCGGAAAAATTTTTTAGGTTTTAACTTTAATATAAACGGTCGGAATGGCCAAGAAGTTAATCTTGGACTTGTAAAGATTTTATAGTTATTGATCAGCAAGCAACTTAAGTAGGAGAAAGACTACATTCAAATAAATATCAGTACTCTAGCGTTTTGGTGGTTAAACCGGAATTACGTTTTCGAGTCTTGATGTTTTTTGGCATGCGTTGGGTTGGAATGTGTGCGAATGCACATTACCAATCCTCCATGTTGGCCTTCCATTTTGATCCATTGAAGACGACATAGGATATTGGGTTATAGGGACGTTTTTTAGTTGAAGTTTTAGATCGAAGGGGTACTTGCCATTTTGTGATAAATTGATGGTTTGTGTTGCTATAGTGGCGATTTAGGAAGATGCTATTATGGGTCTTGTGACCTTGCAAGCTACCTTTTGGTTGAAGCAATAATATTGTTTATATTAAAACCATGTCATGGAGAGGAATGTATTACGATTAACTTGGTCTTTTTCGTGGCTACTTCTATAAAGAAAGGTAGCTTTTAATTTTGTTTTCTCTTCATTGTTTTGATTAGTAGAGCAATTTAACAGCACAGTCTGAAAAAGTAGCGCTGTTGTGCATCTGCGTCTCAGTGAAACTATAACCACCAGCACAACCAACCCACCCCATATAGTTGGTAATGGGATGCGTGATATAATGCATTAGTTGACGGTACATTAAATCTGAACATAGTTGGTAATCTGACACGTGCCACAGGAAAGGATTAGATAGTGATACTGTAGTGTGTATTTCCTGTCCCCAAATGATGATACTGTAACTCCTGTAGTACTATACCAATCTAGCCTCCAATGCAAATTGCAGGAAAAGTGAGTTATTGCGATTATCGGTGCAGAAAAAGCAATTTAATAAATGCATGCGCAAAACTTAATGCTTTAATTGCATTTCATCTCTCGGACAGGTTGCAATGAAAAAGTTGTTTGTTGAAGCTTTAGTGAACTACGAAAATATTGAAGCGTCGTCTATTTGTCGCAGACTAAACGTCTCAATTGGTTGTAGTTACCAGGCAGTAACTATTAATTATTGCTCCGTGATCAACGTGTATGACGCCTATAGTATTTGATGCGAATTGTTTAAACATTCAATAATTATTCCAATGCTTACCAAAATGGTTAAGAGTCTTGACCTGGTTAGTACAATTTGCATCGATTAAATTCTATTTCATCTCCGTCGACTGTAATGGATTGTTTCGTAGTTTTCTCTATTTGAAGTAATAGAAGACCTAAATTACGTAAATAATTGTGAATTACGTAGTATACAAGGAAATAAGTAAACAGAGATCACCTGGCTGGAAAAAATGGACTGAAAAACAAAATATCGGGAATATGTGTGATTCTATATCTGCCTTTTCAGGCTAAATAACCTCAAAAATGCTATGAGTTTTTGATACGTAAAAGTTTAAGTAATTCTTTATAATAATAATGCTTATAATTGGGGTTTCTGCGTAATCACAGCCGAACAATCAGGTTAGAGTGTTCTTTTCTCATCTGTCCTCCTCCTTCTTATTTCACACATCTCAGGCCTCTCTTTTTATGAGCAGCATTGCTTCTTTTTGGCGACTCTGGCCCTTTTTCTTGTGTCTGAAACTCGGTACCACGTGGTACCACCCTTGCAGCCACGATCGGTCAGCCTGAAGATTTAGACGAGAGTGTGAGAGGTCATCCTCACACAGAGAGCTTCATGGAGGCAAGTGATTGAACTATCGATCACTGGCGTCTAAATCACACCTGACCTCTCAGCTGTCATGCCACCATTCTTACGAGAGCAATTTATTAATTATAATCTTAAGAAAACTAATAGGGTTGGATTGGCAGGGAACTAATAGGTAGGGTAACAAGAGCAATTAGATTTCTATATTTACCGCTTGTAAAATTTTGAATTTGCACGTAGGTTCTGTAACCATGCTATGGAACAAGTTCAAATCTTTCGGTGGTGACATTAAATCTTGCTTTTTAATTGCTCGAACAAATTTATGGTAGCCATTAGAGTCAATTTGGTCTATCCTGGGCTTTTTTGTCTGACCAGTTCAAACGCCTCTTTGAATGCTTTTCACGTCATTTAAATCACTCAAAATTTGTGGCTTTTGAAATGCGCTCGTTGCTGCATTTCACTAACTTGAATAAACAAATTACTTCAGAAAATAACATCTACCAGTTAGAAAAACGATTAACAACAGTAGAAAGGTATCAAAACAGACCGTTTCTTATTTTTACTAAAATCGACATCCCAGCTCATGGTAATGTACTTGCACCAATTTTACAAATAGTAAACAACAACTTAGCGGTTATTTTGAATCCCGACGAAATCTCGATTGCAAACCCACTAAAAAATGGAAACATTGCGCATGTTATTGTTCAATTTTTGTATTTGCAACAAAGGGACTTAATTCTGAAACGTGCGTCATGGCTAAGAGGTCTGAGAAATTCAATGGGGACTCCTATTTTTATTCATGAACGACTAGCCAAAAAAGGATGTTGTCTTTGAAAAAAAGCTCGAGAACTGGACGTTCAGTATAAAATTAAGAAATCCCACTTATGGGCTTTTGATGGCGAAAGATTTCAACCAGTTGATGACATCAGCGAGCTCTCGGATTATCAAAGGAGACAACAAAAAGTTTGCAAACTATACAAAATGCTGGTACTCCATTCTCAACTAACAAAAGAACCTATGTTTTTCGCCGGATATGGACGCAACAAACATTGGAAATGATATACCTATGAATAAAAAACAAAATATGTACGATGTTTCATTTCAGCAAAACAGAGCTTATGCATAAAAAACTAACATTCTCAGTCTTGCTTGTTAGTAGCCGGTCTCTAAACAAACACCTTGAGGAACGTCAGGTGTTTTTGCAAACATTTGAGTCCCTGTCAACTGTGATTTGCTTTGTTGAAACTGGGATACAGGAGGGTTCTCATGAAGAACACTTCAATTTATCAGGTTATGAGATAATTGCTAAAAACTGGGTGGGAATTGGTGGAGGAGTAGCCATGTTTTGCAGGGAGGATATTCTTCTCATAGAAAGCTTTGAAACGAATTATAATGAGAGCCTAGGTATAAAAATTAGTACAAATGAAGAAAATTATACTTTGATTACATACTATGTTCCCCAGGTATCAATAAAAATCAGTTCGTGACTGAAATTGACAGCTATCTTGAGACTATGGTTGGTGTGAACCCAAACCTTATTGTATGCGGAGACTTCAATATAGATCAACTATCTGTGACTCCCATAAAAAAGCGATTCAAAGATGTTATCTCTAGTAATGGTATGAACCTAATGGATTCGGGTATAACTAGAGAAACTTCAACAACAAAAACCGCCCCCTATTTATTTCTGATAAATATCGACAAAAATCAATGCCTAGTTGAATCTATCAGTTATGATATAACAGATCATTATCCCGTAGTTTTTGGGATCTGGAAAATAACTTCTTCATATTTCAGAACAGCAATACGGATCAAACTTTCGACGCATTTTGTATTTGTTTACATTTGGTATTCGACAAATACCAGCCTTCGGTTGACATCAGACAAAACAAAAATAGGAAACAATGGGTCACAAGTAAATTTAAAAATTTTGTGAAGAGAACCGATGCAAGAACAAAATGGTTGAGAACAAAAAAAGCATCGATAAAAATAGATATCTTCAACTAAAAATCAAAAGCACTCAAATCATCAACCAAGCAAAAATGTTTTTTATACAAATCAAAATTCAAAACTGGTAGGGAATCAACGAAAATGAACAAAATCATAAACAAAATTATAGGCAAGAACATCAGAAGTGATGTGAGTTATAGCATTGTTTTCAATAATATTGGAACTGATGACCCCGGTACCATAGCTGACTATTTCAATGAACACTTTGTAAATGTTGCAGATAAAATAGTAAACAAATTACCTCAAATAAGCTTTCCTTCGTTTAATTATGCTGAAGAACAATGTATGATGCTATTTGAAACAAATGTGGTAGAACTGCTGTCACAAATAGCAAGCCTATAAAATTCTTTTTCGCATGGTAGGGATCTGATCACTAAGACCTTTATTAAGAGATTTGACAAAATTATAGCGCCATTTTTAGGTAATTATATCAACGAGTCTTTTTTGAGCGGAGTTTCCCAAATAGCCTAAAACGAGCAATTATCCGACTGCATTTCAAAACGTGATCAAAAACTGGCGTCAATTGTGCCGTCATTAGGAAAATTTTTGAAAAGTTTATGAATATCAATATTGTCGAATACATTGAGAAATTCAAATTTCTTGGTGAAAATCAGTTTGGTTTCCGCAGTCAGAGGTCAACAGTTGATACACTCGTGAATGTAGTAGAAAACATAAGGTTGGAAATGGTCAGAAAACATAAAAGAAAAAGGGAACAATAGCACAACGGTTTTCCTAGATTTGAAAAAGGCATTCGACACTGTAAATCACTCGCTGCTGTTGAAAAAATTCAAAAACTTTGGATTTGGGGGTCAGGTTTTAAGCTGGTTTTCTTCGTATCTGAAATCAAAAACACAGTGTGTTATATGGAAAAACAGAATATCGAAAGAACTGATAGTCAAAAATGGAGTTCCTCAAGGTTTTGTTCTGGGTTCTGTATTATTTATAAATTAGATTTAAACGAGTCAAAAACATTTCTAATGGTTTTTTGAAACCAAGGCAAACACAAACTATCAAAATTGCGCATTTCAAAAGTGCAATGCTTACAAATATCTAGGAGTAATTCTGGACGCTATTTTAAAATTCTAAGCACATGTGGAATCCATTTTTTTAAAATTAAAGCAGTTGGTCGGAATAATTGCAAGGCTAAGAAAAACTTGCGGTCGCAACACCACAATGATGTTCTACAAAACTACGGTGGTACCTATTTTTGAGTATGGAATTCTTATTTATGGTTGAACAACAATAAATTAGCTGCAAAAACTTGAACGGTTAAAAATTTTTTTGAGAATTGTCTTTAGAAAGAAACCAAGTGACTCCATCTTTGAAACCTTTTTCAAGTTCAAAATTTTAACAATTAGTGAACTGTATATAAAACACCTGCTTTTATTCAGCCTTAAATTTTACTTTGGGTTACATTCAAACAAAATGATGAATGATATTTTGACCGCAAATCAAAATTTTTCCTATAATACTCGCTCGAAAACCATTCGCAGTATACAAATAAAAACCTCGAAAAGAAATTCAACTCGAACATCTCTGGGGTATCGCGGTAGAATTTTGATAAATTTTTTAATGAAACAAAAATTACTACCTAAGCTTGAAAAAGAAACAATATCCTGTATAAAAGTAAAAAAAAAAACTAGTCAATGCACTTCAATTTAGCTTGATCATACAAAACGACACGCTAAAAAACTTATCTTCAAATAATATCTGGGCGCATAATCAAGATACGTTAGTATTTGCAAGCGTCTACTCCTGATGAAACTTTGGATTTATAAATTTTTAATAGGGGATTCTGCTGTTTCCACAATTTCTTCGTGCTATATAAATATACAGGAGAATTTCAAATTCAATTTCACTAAAATTGAAGATGTTTCAAGATTTATGAGTTCCGCGTCAACGGTGTGAATTACACAAGTCAACGGTGTGGCCAGTGATTAAATACATCATTTAGTTACTGAGTTCTACCGTAACACCTGGCGACTTGGAAGAGACTATCAGTCTTTTGAGATCAATTTGTGTGAAGTAAGTTTTTCTATAGCTTGTAATCGATATGGTTAGTTGCGTTTGTCTAAAGCTTTGCTATAAATAGGTTCGTATGGGTGAGATAATGATAGCTGTGCGGGTCTCTTAATAGCCATTATTAATAGCCGCCCTCATCTTCTCAGCCGGCTATTATAGCGCTCCTATTTTTTTTACAATTCGAAGAATTTGAATTGTATTGGGGTGTTGTCTTTTTTTTAAGATCTGTTCACACATTTTCATGATTTTTGAAGTCAAATTGGAGTAGTGATTTTGGTCACGCCGAAACAGGAAGTGGAGCGAAAAAGCGAGTGGTTCTGCGGCGTGAAATTTTTTGCTCTAAATTTAAAGTGGAGTGTGAAAACGGCGTTTGAACAAAAATTCGCTTTCTCGCTAGTGGTTTTTTGTTCACATGCGGCAATATCACTTTGATTTTTACTGTTTTTTCAATTTTTTGGATAGAATTTTTTTCTAAATTGTTTTCCCAATCCTTTCATAGTCCGTTCTAGGTCTAGTTTTCTGTTTAGTCAATGAAAACTCCTTGATGTGTACGTCAGGACTTGCCCTGCTATGATTTTTTACTTCGTCGAACTTTTTTTCGCTTTACCCATCTTGCCGCTTTTTCGACATTTTGCGTGAAATATTTTTGACTTCTCTAGGCTAGTTTCACTCTTCTGTCATTCTGCTCAAAGTCCTTTTAAACAGCAGCTGCTCAGCAAAGCAATTCAAAATGAAGAGAGTCAGTATAGAAAAAAGAGAGTCATCATAAAAAAAATAAAAAAAATGAAGAGAGTCAGTATAAAAAAATCAAAGTCAGAAATAGAAACGGGATAAACCCAGAAAGCCCATTTTTAGATGCCCAGTACTTGAACTTTGTTCTCATAAGTTTTAGTTACTATCTATATTGCTTATTGGTATTGATACTAGACCCTGTAGCCTCTCACTGAGAGACAGTAGTATGTTCAATTACGAATTGACATCAAAATAAATCGCACTGAAAAATGTTTTTATACAAAAATAAATTTTGTTGATATTTTCTTTTCTTTCAATCCCAATAGAGTTATGGGAATCAACGGCGGTTATTTTCTGGCAATCTGCCGGGTATGTTTTTATTTGCGATCCTTATAAAGCAACCTTCCATTCACTTCTGCCATTTTCCAAGTAACGGTTTGGATGAACTGGCAAAACTGAAGATGTCCGCAAAGTTTAATAAAATGTTGAAATATAAGTTCATCGCAGTTAATTTGAGCTCTTCCATTTCAAACTTTCAAGCTTATTGTTTGTTGTTGGATACATAGCTATCTCAGTCTTCATTGGAAAATTGTCGGCTAGATTTTTTCAACAGATCAGAAGGAAATAATTGATTTGTAGCCGCCGTCAACTTCTCAACGGCTATTATTTAGGCGCTCTTTTTTTCAATTCAAAGAATTTGTATTGTATTGGGGCGCTGTCTTTTACCACTCGAAGAGGAGTATTGTTTTTTTTTTGAGGTTTTTACCCTAAGTACTATTTGTTCAGCCGGCATTTTAACTGAGAGCGAAAAGGGGGAAAATTTGCCGTGTGAACTAATTCTCTGAGCGAGAGACGTTCTATGCACGTTTTAGTTATGTTCGTTTTATTGATAATTCCATTAGCTTTGGGTCTTAAATGTTTGCAATTCAGTGAAATTTTTCCCTAATTGTGATTTTTAAAATATTTCGACATTTTTGGCAAAATATTTTGATGTTTCAAATCTGTCGGTTTGTTTTTTGGTCAGCGGGATGGCCCTATATTATGTTTTCTTTTCTAATAAATGACCTTCAGTTAATATTGTTTTGTCTGGTTCCTGAAAAATATTAATATTGCCTTAGTTTGAAGTCAATTTAAGTCGATAACCAGCAAGAGAAGTATTTGTTGTGAACTTTTTGAAATGCTGTGAAGCAAATCTACAGCTGTTGCGTTTAAACCTAAATTTTAGTTTTTAAATTGAACTTATTTTCTATATAAGAACTCTATCTGCTTTTTGCTTTCCCAATGTTTCTTTTGGGTCACAGATTTCTGATTGTTATAGGCCGTCTTTTTCGTGAATATTGCCCCGGTCAGTTTTTGAGAACCGGTTTTTCCATGTTAACACTTCTGTCTAATTTCCACCGATACCAGATACGTTTCTAATGATGCAAAAATGTTGCGGTTTCATGTTTTTACAGTGTCCCAAAAGTTTTTAAGATTTAAAGTTTTTGGTTTCTTTTTGAATAACATCTAAATTTTTGCTTCCTTCTAATGTTTTTTATATACTGCTTATTGGTATTAGTATTCAGCTTGGTGTCTTCAAATCTAGAGTCTGAAATCACCATGCTTATTGAATCTGATTAAATAAGAACACATCTTGTGGCTCAGAAAAAATTAGGCAATCGTCAATTTTTCTCTGGATTTTCCTACAACTGTTCGTTAGTGTGTTCAATGGCGGGTTATTTCCATCACTCTGCCGGCTATGTTTTGCTTTGAGCATTTTAGACATTTCATCTATTAGTTTTTATAGAGGACGTATAATAAAACCAGTGGTAGATTTTTTTTTTCAATTCGTGAGTTTTGTCTTTTTGTGGCTGATCCATGCAACAGTAATTGACCTAATTGAGCTTAAGCGTAATTCAGTTGGACAGAAAGTTACCTAAATACCTGGTAGTTAGCCAAAAATTTTTTATCAATAAATCTTCTAAATATCCGAGAGAGGTTAAATTTCAAGTTACAAAAGTTTAGATTTCAAGTAAAGCTGTTAGATTTTGTCGAAAAGCAATTACGCAAACAATTATTCGCTACGTTCTGTAAAATTGTGAGTTGAATACCAAACGTTCTCAAATGTCAGTTAAATTCAGAATTCTTTATACTCTTTTGTTGTTGTGCGTAGTAAGTGGAGATTTCGTGAACCTGAGAAAACTCGACGATTGCAAAAAGCAGAAGTGATATGGAAACGTTCTTGCCTATCAACATCGCAAGTAATTATCCGTATCTTGGTAATCTAAAGGTTTTGCTCGCAATTTTTTGAAGAATTACTACTGGAGAATGTAACTACACAGAGTACAAAAACTCTCCGACTTTCTACATAGAGCCCATTTTTAAATAGAGATGTTGGTTAACATCTGACTAATTAGATTCGGCGTTTGCTTGCAATCGGGTTACTTCGTGTTTTTTTTCTTTTTCAAGGACAGATTTAATAGTAAACGTACTTGTCTATTCGAAATATTTTCTGTTCTCGGAACAGTGCTTTTTTTCAATTGAAGGCCTCTTAGTTAGTAAAATGAGATGGTAATTTTTAATTGCTCTCAAACGAAGTTTGTAGAAATTATATTATTCCTGCTGGTTTTTTATGCGATTTTTCGGACGACTATTTTTCGTACTACGATTTTTCGATCGTCAAAAACGGGATAAACAGGTAAAGCCAGTTTGGTGGTTTTTCGTCAGCTGGGACTTTTCGGTTTTTGGAACTAGGGAATTTTATCAATTGGAAATTGCTTCCCCGTTTTTTGCTCTTAATTTTCAGTGGTTAGATTATACCACAGATCTTAGTGGTCTCCATGTTTTTTCCTGGGACAGTCGTTAGGCTGCTTTTATTTGTTTGTGTACATTATCTGTATATATAAAAAAATTGGAGTAGTATATTTTTCATCTTAGCTGCGTTTCAAGTGCAAACTGTACGTGAGTCTCTATTCCCTAAACATCTGTGGTGATTGAAAGTGGGAATGTGAAATGAACACATTGTACTGTCGAAAATGAGGTTTTATTAGAGGAATTGATTTAAGCTTTGTTTACCTGACCAAATAGACGAATGGCATTTAAATTGCGATTGAACATATGTCAAATGGTAACGTCAAAAATGTGAACACCGCAGAGAGTCGAGCAGTTCGAAATATAGTTAACAATTATTCAACAGAGGAGCATTTTATGAACACAATAATGACTTTGGACCGCGATATTGTTTATTGAGAAAGTTATTGTGTGTAGGGCGGTGGTCTTCTATCCTTCGATGGTGAGGAGGAGTGGCAGATGGAAAACGGGGAGCCAGAGAAGAGTCCGGAAGAAATGAAGCAGGATCTATCCCAGTTGGAAGACGAGATCAACACCCTCAAACAAGTCCTCGAAGTCAAGGTTGTTTATGCTCTCTTTTGTAGTTTAAGAAAACCGTGAGGCGCAGTACCAAAATTATACTGAATATTACGTCAACAATGCTGGAATACAGCTACATGTTACGTCAATAATCCAAAAAAAAGTAATGTATTTGACAATTGATGTATTCATCAGTAAAGCAATATTTATACATGAAATAACATGCACAAGTAAGTTAAGCACATTGCTGCCCACAATCTTTGCTATTGGTTTCACTCTGTGGCCTAAAGGAGGCCTCGTAATATACGTTTCAATATTATGTTCCGAGCGCTCTCATCCACAATGTTATGAAAACAAAGAAAAGTTTTATGTAACGTTTCAATATTATCTGATTGCCTATTCAAAGTTACAGAAGAAATTTAGTCAGCAACCTCAATAAATTGTCTTCAACGAAGTCACCATTTCGTTCAACAACAATTCCAGGGTCTGGTAAATATTAAGAAAAACGTGAAAAACAGCAAAATAAAAATTTCAGTCCCTCAACGCAACTCTGGATTACATATTTTTGAATTTTATATTTTCCATCATGGTCATTATTCGTTTTGATTACTAAAGACGCTGAAAGGATGTGCGTATGTGTCAATATCAACGCCCTATAATCCACCTACATCATTCTATTGAACTAACGCAAGGGCTGTTTTGTATTTATCTGAGTGATCTTTAATAGCAGTTTCACCGGTTCTTTGCTCATCTAAATCGATGTCCATAGTTTTTCAGCGTTTTATCTCGGTGCAGATTTTCCATCTGTTGCAGCTGTTTTCGTTTAACTGACAGTAAATAAATTTTGACATTTTCAAACATTGCGCAATATTCGGGTAATTTTTGTCAACACCAATCTTCTAAATAGAAAAAACTTTGTATGAAAATTAAAAGCGATTAAACTTTTCTCTGTCCCACCATTATAACTTAAATTACAACTAGAGAGCACAGAAGCTTTGCTGTTCATAAATAAGGGCCACCCATTGGTGTCTTTAGTAATTAAATTGAATAAGGTCCATGTTAAGAAACATAATTTAGAATACGTTTTTCATAATGAAAAATAAAGAAAAACAGTAAAATTTCAATGAGAATCTATGAAAAGGTAAACAAACTAGTCAAAATTGAAAGGTTACAAAACTTAATCTCTCAATAAAAAACGGAATTCAAAACCCAGAAATTAAATTTTCCTGCTCGACCGGCTGTCTTTGAGACGAGAAAGCTTTTCCAAAGCTTTATCCTAACGTTAATGTTCTTGCTGAACCCTAGGACATCAATTCATATCGTTCCTGGGCTTCAGATTTCTCATACTAGAAGAAGGAATGACGTACCCATGTTCAGTTTCGGTCAGGTGTCAATCTCGGATATCAGTGAAGCAGCTGCGTATATCTCTGACTCGACATCATATGTTGCTTTCAGAAGAGAATACCTGGAAAAACTAACCTGCGGCTGGTCTGATTAACTCAAATATCCCCTAAAACTGTTTCAGTGACGTTTTAATCCTGAGGTTTTCAAAACATCCGCAGTTTTCACTAAAGAAACAAAAAATTCGGATCCTGAAAAGCTAGCTTTCTATCGCCTTATCTCTAACATTACCTATTTTTTAAATAATTTTCTGGGAAGGTTATTTTGTCCGCAGTTAATAGAGAACCCTGAGAATCAAATTCCAATTGACGTTTAACAATCTGTACATAGAGAAACTATTCCACTGAAACAGCCCTGATATCAGCATAGGATGATTTTCTTTTAGCCATTGACTCCGGACTAGTTGCGTTAGCTTGTTTACCAGATCTACCAATTTATTAATCGAAATCGGGGTTCCTCAGGGATTCCTACTCGGCCCAATTTTTTTTCCATCTTTATGACTAAGATATCGTTTGTATATTCAAAATTTTTTGAGTTAACAAATTTGCGCAGATGACCACACTTTTCGTATTAATTCGCGCCAATATTTTGATTTAACAGCGCCAGTTTTGTCTTCTGATGTCCAGTCCGTCATCAATTGGTTTAAATCATTTGGTTTATTGCTAAACGCTGTCAAAACGGAAATCGTCTTTTAAAAGGAATCCGACAAAACATTTTCGTTATGAATGATCCCATTAACCAAAAAGGCTAAATCACAAAAAAAAATTAATAGCTGAAATTTGGGTAAATGTAATTGTTACGTTAAGAAAGGAGTGCTACAAATTGGGACGGTGCATTCTGGAGAAGAGGAATGCAGATCCCTGCATTAACGTTGTCCTTGGGTCTTCATTGGTGTTTGGGTATTCCGCGATAATACCTGTCCTCTTGGCGAATTTACGACTCTGCGCTCTCCTGAGGTTGTTAAAGATATCGGAAATTATTATCCTGTAGAGATTGTGGTTATGGGTGGCACTGACATTTTATTTGACTGTGATAGATGTCCCTTAATCCTTAATGTTTCCAGTACAATTTGATAGTGATATGAGAGAGTTACTCTTTCTCTACCTCTGTAGCGGATTTCAAGCAGCCATAATGGGCTCATTAGTCAAAAAGGTGAATATGAGCAAATCAGCCATCTGAATCGTCTCTATTGTAGTAATGCGAATCTACTATTGATAATTTTCTCTCGAACCGAGCTATTCCAACGCAGGAAACAAAGATAATGATAGCTTGCATCCTTCGCCAAATGGTGTCTGTTGCGGCTGCTCAAGAATCTCAGCGGAACCGATATATCACAGCCTGGTTCTCGAGTTTTACGCCGGACTGGTTCTTCACTGGGTTCGATTGACTAACGATCTCGCAGAAATAATTAGTCGTTCGGACGTATTAAAGGACTGTAACTTTAATTTTGTTGATTGAAGTTAAGAAAATCCTTAGTGATAGTCTATGTTCAATCTCGTGCTGAAGTTTGTAAGGCTTCAACCAGTGTTAGTAATGTTGCTAACTTCTCGTCAAGTAAGCTCAACTAACTTATAACTCGCAAGATCTTAAGATCTAGCAAAACTTAGCAAAAAAGACTAAAGTTGTTAAAGAATCAAAGTTTAGTCAATTTGAGAGCCAACTGCTCTTGGTAACAGTTTCTAATGGTTCTAAGTACAATATGGTTTCACTAAGCAAACAATTGGGTTAAAGTAAAAAATCAAATATTTATCAGTTATAACATCATTGCTACTTGTCTCTGATTGGTTAATCAAGAAAATGATTTAGGTCATTGTTTACCTAGTAAATGTCAAATATCTGCAACATTTACTTTTGTTAACATAAGCACGGATGGTTATTACGTGGCTCTAAATGCCTCGAATGTACGGTGTTTCACCTTTAATGATCATCTAGAATATCATAAAATAAACAACTTAAGAAATTTAACAATAAGTAACAAAATATCGAAAAAAGCCAATTTTGCACCATATAAGGCTAATAGCCACACTTGTGGGTCTTATGCAATAACATTCGTTTGGTCCATGAGTAGCTTAGAGGTAACCCTAACCGTATGTCATAACCTCGGGTTGCTCGGGTTTTGCCTTCCCAAAATCGGGGGTGGACAAATTTTCGGTCCCAACTTGTAAAATTTTCAGTTTTGACCATTTTTGAGTTTTGACAAATTTCAAGTTTGTTCAGTTTCAAATGTTATTTCTTGCTATCTGATGGCTTTTCTAGCTGATCCCCGTGAGACTGGTCTTGAGGTATTGCATCTTTTCTGTATCGCTGATTGGCTTTTGATGAACAACAACATCAAAGAGACCTGACCACTCTGGCCACTCCAGAGGATCTCCTGAAAACTCGGTCAGTTTTAGTTTTGGCAAGCCATTGGTACCGCTGCTTGGTACTGGTTGGTAAATGACTTGGGGAGTGGTGTGATTCATTGTGCTCTTGTTTCTGCTCTCGGCAGACCTGTTTCGAGAGTTGTTAATGGGACTCTGACTCCTGTTTCTAGTTTGAATTGCTGACGTTCCCTGCTGCTGAAATGTCGTCCTTGTCAAAGGCGGTGCTGGTGGGTCCGTTACTCTAATTGATTTACGGACTTTTGGTTTCTTGTGAATGCTCGGTTCTGTCAGTTGCGTTGAGAAAAGTCTTTCACCCGGTTGGAACAGTGGGGTAGTTTTCGGGTAGGTGCTGAAACGTTTGTCAGCTCTGTCCTTGGTGACATTCGCTGGAGGGTCGATAACAACATTTGGAGATAGTGGCCGTCTATGGACAGACTGTTGAGCCACTGATTCTGCCCACCCTGCTGTTCTTTCGTGATTTCGTTTTGATCCAACACTTTCTATCTCATCTGCCACTGATCCAGATGCTCTTGAGCTTCCTCTGGTCAGCTCAAGTTTCATACGTCTTTCTTCTTCTTCTTCCTTTGCTTTCTTTCTTTCGTTTTCAAGTGCTCGCTTATGCTGTGTAAGACGCAGTTCATCTTCTTGTTGTTGCATCTTTAGACGTAACTCTTGCTCTTGTTGCTGTTGTTGTTGTTGCTGTTGCAAACGTAACTCTTCTTGCTGGCGACAAAGTTCTATTTCTTCACGCTCTTGCTCTAACTCCAACTGGCGCTCTTGCAGTCGTTGCTCTGTTTCTTTCTTTGCTCTTAGGTTTTCGAGCTCCATTGCTTCGATCTGTCGCCTTCTCGATGATCGCGAGTTGGCGATTCTGGGTTGTTTTCTGCTTCCATGTGTAGCAGAATGCTTGGAAGAGACCTCGGCGTTCTCCTCAGCGTTTTCTATTGCTCCATTTCCTGTATCAATTACAGTTTCATTGTTTGGGTCTTTGTCACCAGTCGATGTAGTTGTCACTAACGATGTTTGGTTTCCACAATCCTTGCTGAGCCTATACTGTTTAATCAAATCCTGATAGTGACTCCTAACATTACTGAAATTCGCAAACCCATGGGGACACTTTTCTGTCTTTAATATTCGAAGAGCTTCTGCGTAAATTTCATCTAGCTTTTCTAAAAACCGTTCCGCCTGATCACACAGTATCTGTTTTTCGGAGTCGCTTAAATTTTCTGATTTCAATTTCTTTTCGAGTTCTACCAATTCGCTCTCGATTGGAACAGAATCTTCCAACATACTGTACCATCGCAATGTGTCTTTCTGGTAGTCCACGACTACTGCGCGACAATCTTCAATGTCTCGGAGATCTGGTACTTTGTCAACTACCCATCGCAAAACTTTACTCTTTTCCTCTAACATACGCTTGGTGTCATTGTCAAAGCTTTCAAAATACTTTGGTTTTAATAGTAACCTCTGCTGTTGTCGGTTGTCTTCCAAGTTGTCGTATGTCTCGAAGAAACATCGATAAGCACCTTCGGGCGTCATTGTTTTGTTTTGTGTCAGGAAGCCTTCTAGCTCGTTGAGGTGTCTGGAGAAGGACTTGAGTAGATAAACTTGCTCTTTCTCTAACGTCTTGAGTTGACCACTCGCCTTCCAATCAGCTGTCTTCCAGTGTCTGTTGGGACTTTTGCTGGACATCGTTGAGTTTTGGTCCACCAGGTTGAATCGAAGATTCGTTGCTGTTCGTGTTACTGCTGTTGTTGTTGTCAGGGTCGGCGGACCAAATGTTGCGGCTGCTCAAAAATCTCAGCGGAACCGATATATCACAGCCTGGTTCTCGAGTTTTACGCCGGCCTGGTTCTTCACTGGGTTCGATTGACTAACGATCTCGTAGAAATAATTAGTCGTTCGGACGTATTAAAGGACTGTAACTTTAATTTTGTTGATTGAAGTTAAGAAAATCCTTAGTGATAGTCTATGTTCAATCTCGTGCTGAAGTTTGTAAGGCTTCAACCAGTGTTAGTAATGTTGCTAACTTCTCGTCAAGTAAGCTCAACTAACTTATAACTCGCAAGATCTTAAGATCTAGCAAAACTTAGCAAAAAAGACTAAAGTTGTTAAAGAATCAAATTTTAGTCAATTTGAGAGCCAACTGCTCTTGGTAACAGTTTCTAATGGTTCTAAATACAATATGGTTTCACTAATCAAACAATTGGGTTAAAGTAAATAATCAAATATTTATCAATTATAACATCATTGGTACTTGTCTCTGATTGGTTAAGCAAGAAAATGATTTAGGTCATTGTTTACATAGTAAATGTCAAATATCTGCAATATTTACTTTTGTTGACATAAGCACGCATGGTTTTTACGTGGCTCTAAATGCCTCGAATTTACGGTATTTCACCTTTAAAGATCATCTAGAATATCATAAAATAAACAACTTAAGAAATTTAACAATAAATAACAAAATATTGAAAAATGCCAATTTTGCACCATATAAGAGCTAATAGCCACACTTGTGGGTCTTATGCAATAACGTTCGTTGGGTCCATGAGTAGCTTAGAGGTAACCCTAACCGTATGTCATAACCTCGGGTTGCTCGGGTTTTGCCTTCCCAAAATCGGGGGGGTATACAAATTTTCGGTCCCAACTTCTAAAATTTTCAGTTTTGACCATTTTTGAGTTTTGGCAAATTTCAAGTTTTTTCAGTTTCAAATGTTATTTCTTGCTATCTGATGGCTTTTCTAGCTGATCTGAAGTGGCGCCAACAGTGTGACATTTAATTAGGGAGTTTTGTGATGTCATTAAAGGGTGCTAATCGTTCTTCATTTTAGCACATTTTAATCTCTATTTTTTCAAAGCAATTGCAGCTTTCGTTTTTTTAAATCAATTTATCGAATTTATATATCACCCTTATAACTTTTGTCCGGTTCCTATTCTGCGTGTAGTTAACCAAACTCATTTTGGAGTCGGCGTTTCTTCTTTGCCTTCTGATGTTCAGTCCGTCATTATTTGTTTTAAATCATTTGGTTTATTGCTAAATGCTGTCAAAATGGAAATCGTCTTTCAAAAGGAATCCGACAAAACATTTTCGTTATGAATGATCCCATTAACCAAAAACGGCTAAATCACAAAAAAATTAATAGCTGAAATTTGGGTAAATGTAATTGTTACGTTAAGAAAGGAGTGCTACAAATTGGGACGGTGCATTCTGGAGAAGAGGAATTCAGATCCCTGCATTAACGTTGTTCTTGGGTCTTCATTGTTGTTTGGTTTTTCCGCGATAATACCTGTGCTCTTGGCGAATTTACGACTCTGCGCTCTCCTGAGGTTGTTAAAGATATCGGAAAATATTATCCTGTAGAGATTGTGTTTATAGGTGGCACTAACATATTATTTGACCGTGATAGATGTCCCTTAATCCTTATTGTTTCCAGTACAATTTGATAGTGATATGAGAGAGTTACTCTTTCTCTACCTCTGTAGCGGATTTCAAGCAGCCATAATGGGCTCATTAGTCAAAAAGGTGAATGAGCAAATCAGCCATCTGAATCGTCTCTATTGTAGTGCTGCGAGTCTACAATTGATAATGTTCTCTCGAACTGAGCAATTCCAACGCAGGAAACAAAGATAATGATAGCTTGCATCCTTCGCCAAATGGTGTCACATTTAATTAGGGAGTTATGTGATGTCATTAAAGGGTCCTAATCGTTCTTCATTTTAGCACATTTTAATCTCTATTTTTTCAAAGCAATTGCAGCTTCCGTTTTTTCAATCAAATTACCGAATTTATCTATCACCCATATAACTTTTGTCCGGTTCCTATTCTACGTGTAGTTAACCAATCTCATTTTGGAGTCGGCATTTCTTCTTAGCCTTCTGATGTCCAGTCCGTCATTAATTGGCTTAAATCATTTTGGTTTATTGCTAAACGCTGTCAAAACGGAAATAGTCTTTTAAAAGGAATCTGACAAGACATTTTCGTTATGAATGATTGCATTAACCAAAAACGGCTAAATCACAAAAAAAATTAATAGCTGAAATTTGGGTAAATGTAATTGTTACGTTAAGAAAGGAGTGCTACAAATTGGGACGGTGCATTCTGGAGAAGAGGAATTCAGAACCCTGCATTAACGTTGTCCTTGGGTCTTCATTGGTGTTTAGGTATTCCGCGATAATACCTGTCCTCTTGGCGAATTTACGACTCTGCGCTCTCCTGAAGTTGTTAAAGATATCGAAAATTTTAATCCTGTATAGATTGTGGTTATGGGTGGCACTAACATTTTATTTGACCGTGATAGATTTCCCTTAATCCTTAACGTTTCCAGTACAGTTTGATAGTGATATGAGAGAGTTACTATTTCTCTACCTCTGTAGCGGATTTCAAGCAGCCATAATGGGCTCATTAGTCAAAAAGGTGAATATGAGCAAATCAGCCATCTGAATCGTCTCTATTGAAGTGCTGCGAATATACTATTGATAATTTTTTCTCGAACCGAGCAATTGCAACGCAGGAAACATAGATAATGATAGCTTGCATCCTTCGCCAAATGGTGTCACATTTAATTAGGGAATTTTGTGATGTCATTAAAGGGTGCTAATCGTTCTTCATTTTAGCACATTTTAATCTCTATTTTTTCAAAGCAATTGCAGCTTTCGTTTTTTCTCAATCAAATTATCGAGTTTATATATCACCCATATAACTTTTGTCCGGTTCCTATTCTGCGTGGAGTTAACCAAACTCATTTAAGAGTCGGCGTTCCTTCCTTGCCTTCTGATGTCCAGTCCGTCATTAATTGGTTTAAATCATTTGGTTTATTGCTAAACGCTTTCAAATTGGAAATCGTCTTTTAAAAGGAATCTGACAAAACATTTTCGTTATGAATGATCCCATTAACCAAAAACGGCTAAATCACAAAAAAAATTAATAGCTGAAATTTGGGTAAATGTAATTGTTACGTTAAGAAAGGAGTGCTAAAAATTGGGACGATGCCTTCTGGAGAAGAGGAATTCAGATTCCTGCATTAACGTTGTCCTTGGGTCTTCATTTGTGCTTTGGTATTCCGCGATAATACCTGTCCTCTTGGCGAATTTACGACTCTGCGCTCTCCTGAGTTTGTTAAAGATATCGAAAATTTTAATCCTGTAGAGATTGTGGTTATGGGTGGCACTAACATTTTATTTGACCGTGATAGATGTCCTTTAATCCTTAATGTTTCCAGTACAATTGGCTAGTGATATGAGAGAGTTACTCTTTCTCTACCTCTGTAGCGGATTTCAAGCAGCCATAATGGGCTCATTAGTCAAAAAGGTGAATATGAGCAAATCAGCCATCTGAGTCGTCTCTATTGTAGTGCTGCGAATCTACTATTGATAATGTTCTTTTGAACCGAGCAATTCGAACGCAGGAAACATAGATAATGATCGCTTGCATCCTTCGCCAACTGGTGTCACATTTAATTAGGGAGTTTTGTGATGTCATTAAAGGGTGCTAATCGTTCTTCATTTTAGCACATTTTAATCTCAATTTTTTCAAAGCAATTGCAGCTTCCGTTTTTACCCAATCAAATTATCGAGTTTATATATCACCCATATAACTTTTGTCCGGTTCCTATTCTGCGTGTAGTTAACAAAACTCATTTTAGAGTCGGCGTTCCTTCTTTGTCTTCTGATGTCCAGTCCGTCATTAATTGGTTTAAATCATTTGGTTTATTACTAAACGCTGTCAAAACGGAAATCGTCTTTCAAAGGGAATCTGACAAAACGTTTTCGTTATGAATGATCCCATTAACCAAAAATGGCTAAATCACAAAAAAATTAATAGTTGAAATTTGGGTAAATGTAATTGTTACGTTAAGAAAGGAGTGCTACAAATTGGGACGGTGCATTCTGGAGAAGAGTAATTCAGATCCCTGCATTAACGTTGTTCTTGGGTCTTCATTGGTGTTTCGGTATTCCGCGATAATACCTGTCCTCTTGGCGAATTTACGACTCTGCGCTCTCCAGAGGTTGTTAAAGATATCGAAAATTATAATCCTGTAGAGATTGTGGTTATGGGTGGCACTAACATTTCATTTGACCGTGATAGATGTCCCTTATTGTTTCCAGTACAATTTGCTAGTGATATGAGAGTTTTACTCTTTCTCTACCTCTGTAGCGGATTTCAAGCAGCCATAATGGGCTCATTAGTCAGAAAGGTGAATATGAGCAAATCAGCCATCTGAATGGTCTCTATTGTAGTGCTGCGAATCTACTATTGATAATGTTCTCTCGAACCGAGCAATTCAAACGCAGGAAACAAAGATAATGATAGCTTGCATCCTTCGCCAAATGGTGTCATATTTAATTAGGGAGTTTTGTGATGTCATTAAAGGGTGCTAATCGTTCTTCATTTTAGCACCTTTTAATCTCTATTTTTTCAAAGCAATTGCAGCTTCCGTTTTTTCTCAATCAAATTATCGAATTTATATATCACCCATATAACTGTTGTCCGGTTCCTATTCTGTGTGTAGTTAACCAAACTCATTTTAGAGTCGGCGTTTCTTCTTTGCCTTCCTTTTCAGCGCCAAGATAACAAACTTATATCAGAGTTGGCGTTCTATTTCTTCCCTTCGATCAATTTTCGGTGTGCGTCAAAACACCGATCTAATTTCAGAGCCGGCGTTATCTTGTTGTGTTCCCTCTAATACCCGTGTCTACATACCGAGCTCACTTTGAAGTCGGAGGATTCCTTGCATGTTCTCTTATTACTTCGAGTTATCTGTTTTCTAGTTGGGTATGTGAGATACACCGATGCCGAATTCACAGTAAAAGAGAAGTGGCAAAAGAAAACTCAAAAGAAAGATCATCATCAAAATAGATCATGCTAATGATCTAATAGTACCGCTCATATATTTCTACATCAAATATATTGGACGAAAAAAATTAATTGAGCATAGGTCGATAAACTGGTGAAGCCGAAGGGCACTAATTTGCTTAGGAATTCTTTAAGTCAATCTAGTCTTTAAGTAAGCGATTTACCGAAACTTCTGAGGGGACAAATATTTGACGTGAAGATCAGTTCTTGGGAGTTTTTGAACACCCTCCCCGCCTATTCATTGTCGTCATTGGAGATACGATATGGCGATGTATTAATTTTTCCGAAAACAGGAAATCTAATTCACTGTTTAGTAAAACAAGTTCTTAGAGTTATTAAATTAGACGGAATCTTGTTTTAACATTAAAAGAAAATGTTTGAGAACGTTGAAGAAACCAATGATAGTTTTAAGAAAAACCGTGCTCTATGATGCTCTGACATGCAAACTTTAGGCCTTTTTCTCATGCAGGACATGAAAAATGGTGCTGCACGATCTTGACATGATACGCAAAACATCTCAACTATTTAAATGTCTGCGATTTTGAATAGTTTTATTTTATATTTCATCAAAGCCTTATTGGGCTGGGATGTGCTTGACGGTAAAAGTTCATAGTGGTCGTGTATCGAGTCCCATTTATGATTCGCTCATTTGCTTCGGTTATTCTAGCCTGGAACTGGGAATAGTGACTGAGTGCTGTGTCCTTTTTTGTACTAAGCGTTGAATGCGTTTGTGCGTTGTGTAGGAGAAGAAGGCGAATGACATTCGGAGGAAGCTAGGCATTACTCCGATGCAGCTCATCAGTGACAGTTTCTACGGTGGACTAAAAAACATTGCCACCTCCTCAACTGTCCAGAAGACATCTGAGAATATGAAGTACTACACCAACTCATACTTACTCGAAGGTTCGTCATTATGGATCTAAATCACACCCTCGAAGAATATTCTCGGCAAGTGATTTTCTAATAACCTAAATTTTTTTCTGATGTAAAATAGATGGGCGAAGGGCGGTTCTTAGAGGTTGAACACCCCTCCACTGTCTTAGAGGTTGAACACCCCTCCACCTCCTCTAGGGTTTGATAGCATGTTACTGCATAGTTTTTAGATGTAATGGAATGTTTTTCAAGATTTTATTTTCACGAATTTAAGCAATTTTTTAAAAAATATTTGCAATCTTTTCAGTTTTTTTGAATATTGTGATTTGTTTTATCCGGCACCAGGGGCCCAGTGACTTCCTCCGAGGTCTGACGATAAGCTGCCGCATAGTTTCTAGAGTTAAAATGTTTGAGAGACTTATACTTATGGTGTGAAGGGCGGTTCTTGGAAATTGATCCCCCACCGCCCCCACATCAGTCCCCCCAATCTACTTTTGCACCCTCGCTGCGCTCACCGTACACCCCTTCAATTAAGCGAAAGCTGGTCTCACTAAACCGTTGCTAGCTACTGACGAAGTCAACCGCTCGCTGGTCGATTGAGAGCAGTTCGCCCGACGTTAGTCGGTTATGTTTAAATGACTTACCGCACACTTTAAATGTCTTTTTTCTCGAAAATTTGAAATTTGATTGAACGAAAGCCAACGGAACGCGAGTTGTCTGACAGCAACTTGTCTGAACAGCATCTGGTAGTCGGTTAAATTTTCATTTGCTTCTTTTTTGAATTTGCCATGTTTTCTATCTCTCGAACTTTTTGGGCAATATATTCCGAAGATTAAAATTGTACTCACGAGCGAAATAGTCCATTTGGAAAAAAACTATTTTCAGAATCTTCTGTTTCGCGTGTATTCAGTTTTTAAAAATTCAAAATCTTATGTCTACAATTCTTCATCGGTTTTTGTGAGAGATTCTGTTTTTTAATAAGCAGCTTGCATGGCAAGATTTTGTTGAGAAGCAAGTCTGGGCTCGAACTAAACTTTTTTCTGTGTACCATACTTGGATTAATCTATTGAGTCTTCCTCTCTGATGTTCCGGTTAAAGGGGAAAGATAACGGAGCTAAAATTTACATGAGAAAGGACTTACGAGTTGAAGGAAAATAATCGTCTGCTTAGAGAGAGAGAGAGAGACTGAGTTTCTAATTTGGTTAAGAGATCGATTACTTTGAACCTAATGTTGAGTAAATAATTCACTGGTGCTAAACGTCAAATTACTCTGAGCGTAAGTTGAAAATTGTAAGATTAAAACCTAATTTAAATAACTCTAGTGAATTTAATGAAATTAGTTAGAAATTTTGCGTTGTTTTGCGCGTAACACTAATATTTCCACCAAGGTGGAGATGAAGAAATAGATTAGAGCACAAAATAATACCTTCATTTGTGTGTAATAGGTAGCAAGAGTGCCGCCTCGTACACGAAGAGTGGGCTGACCAACATCAGCTCCGGTATGATGAGTGGCATGGGCTCCATTAAGAATTCCAGAATATTCTCATCCATGTACGGCTTCAAACCCAACCCTTCTGAAGAGGAAAAATTTGTGGAGGTTAGTGTATACTGCATGTTATGTAAGTTATGCTAGCTTCTTAGATATCAATGATTTAGTATACAGGGTGGTTACTTCATTAATAGCCGCCTCAGCTTCTCAGTCGGCTATTATAGCGCTCCTATTTTTTTACGACTCGAAGAGGAGTATTGGTTTTCTAAGGCTTTTTTCACAGAAAGTACTATTTGTTCAAACGGCGTTTGTCTTAAAAGCGAAAGTGAGTAAAATTGCCGTGTGAACTAATTTTTTCTTAGCGAGTGAACTTATTTGATCATGCGCTTCGTTGAGTGAATGACTTTTCGACTTCGAAGTGTTTTTGAGAGAGTGGCGCATATAGATGACAGTTTCAAGCCGCGTTTTTGTCTATTTGGCCCATTTTTTGTTGTAAATTGTTTTATTTGTGAAAATTAGTCTTCATTGGTGCTGCATGAATATGTAACCCTCTGAAGTTGATACCGCAATGTTTTTGCGCACCTAATAATGCGTTTCAAGTGCAAAATTGGCATTTTTTTCTCAATTTTTATTCAATGTTCGGCTTTTTTCAACTGTTTCTTCATTTTTGGAGCTTTGAGTGGACGTTTTTCTACCGCCTCAGTAAATATGGCAACGTCCTTTTGGATAATTAATTAATTTAATGCCTATTTTTGACGTGAGATTTTTCTTGTTTTTTTTTAAAGTGTACATAAACTAATCCGGTTTTGGCAGTTTTGTCCCAATTGCACCAGTTTTTTGTGTTTTGTAGTTTATTACTATTTTAACTCTTCTAAAAATCTCTTCATCTGCATAGTCAAAGATTTTTTCGTTTTATTATTAATTGAAGTTGTTTCTGGTAACAATGCTTTGAAATTAAGATAACAATTTGACCATTTTTTTTCAAATTGTTTACTTCGAACTTGAACTACTGAGACAGGAAGATGGTAATGCATTTTTTTGAGCCTTGATTGCCTAATAATAAAAATCCATGTTTTTTCGCTTAATTGTTTTCAATTTGATTTTCAATTTGAGTTTCCTATTTGAAATTATTTTATTTCTCAAATGTTGAGAATTAGTTGTCTTATCTTTTTTCTGAATGTCTCTGTTCCCCTTACTTTACTATGTATCTTTCCAACATTTGAATAACGTATGTAGTTTAACTGGCCTTGCTTTTATTAGTTTTAAAAGTAGTTTGAATTAATAATTTAAGTTTGATTTTTTTTTAATTTGAAGCTTGTTTTTAAATACAATATAGCTTGTAGTTTTTGCTAGATTCACATTTAGAAATTTTGGTTGACAATTTCTGGGATTATTCTTAGGACTAGGTTTTGGTAATATTAGACTTTTTGCTTTTGAATTTTTATCTTCCTTAAATCTTTTTCATGATTAATTTCTGACTTGATAAATTTATTGGCCGTTGTTTAGTTCTATCATCACGTTCATTGGGATTTAAAACGACAACTACTGCTTAAGGTTGATTTAGTTATTAATTGCTCTCAAACAAAGTTTGTAGCAATTATATTAGTCCGGTCGGTCTTTTCTATGCGATTTTTCACTTGCCGATTTTTTGTCTGACGCTTTTGACTTTTCGTCCTCAAAAACGGGATAAACAGGTAGCGCCCAGCGGGCACTAAGTGCACCGTTTCAGCTCTGTTTCAGCTCAAACTGTTTTTTGAGATTTATACGTATGGTGTGAAGGGCGGTTCTTTTAGGTTGAAGACACTCCTACTGTTGACCCCCCTTTTGCCCCCACCCCCACCGCGCTAATGCCCCCACACCAATGATGCCCCACTCCCCAATCAACCCCCGTTGACCCCCCCTCCCGTGGCTAGCTACTGACGAACAACCGCTTGCTAAAAACTGTTTTACAGTTTTTTTCAAGTGTTTTGAAAATTTTTGACATTTTTTGATTTTTATCAGCCATAGGTGTCAAAGAACCTCCTTTAGGGTGCGATAATAGGTTACTGCCTTGTTTCTAGTGGTAATAGAATGTTTCCAACATTTTAATATTACAAATTTTAGCCATTTTTTTTGACAAAACGTAATTTTTTCAAATTTTTTGACATTTTTTTCCTTATTCAGGTCTTTCCAGACCCAGGGGCCAGGAATCATCCTAAGGGGTTCGATTATAAGTTACTGACAAGTTTTTAATGGCCCTGGAATAGTTTTTCAACTTTTTATTTTCACAAATTCTATCAAATTTTTGATAAAACTTGCTTTTTTTTCACGTCTTTTTGAAATTTTTTTTTAGTTTTTAAGAATTTTTCATCCTCAGGAGCCAAGGAACCTCCTCTGGGGTTTAAAAATAGGTTACTGAATATTTTCTAAGGACAACAGAACTTCCTCTAGGGTTTGCTAACATATTACTGCATAGTTTATAGATGTAATTGAATGTTCTTCAAGATTTTATTATCATTATTTTAAGCAATTTTTAAAAATTTTCGCAATTTTTTCATATTTTTGAATTTTTCCGGCAACAGAGGCCCTGGGACCTCCTCCAAGGTTTGATAAAAAGCTGCTGCATAGTTTCTAGAGTTAATGGGATGCTGATAAACTTTATTTATCACTCCAGTTTTTGTGATTTTTGGATAAAATTTAAACTCTTCAAGTTTTCGGAAAATTTTTATGTTCCAAGTGTATGGATCTTTACGAGTCTGTGTAACTATTTCAGGCTTGAAACTGGGATACTGGATAGTCTCTTGAGACAATGAATTGGTTCTTAAGCTATTAATTTCATAAATTTTAGCAAGATTTTAAAATTTGCAATATTTGTTGTCCCCCTCTGAGTTTAACGACCATTACTGACCAACAAAGTTTTTCAAGTCTCGGAGATGGGTTACTTGACAGAACTTTTGACACAAAAAATGATTTTGAATTTTTTTTTGTTGCGAAGTTGAAAAGTTTTTTTTTAATTTTGCCCTTTTCAGTTATTTTCTATATGATTTATTTATTAACACGGTTAAAAAACTAGAAGTTGCAGTGTCGAATTCAATCATGGAAGATATTCCTGTCTCCTTCTCTCTCTTTCGGTTGGGGTTCCTTTCCTTCTCTTTCTCGTTCACGTTTTATCTCTCTCTCTCTCTCTCTCTCACTGTCTCTCTCTCTCTCTCTTTGTTGATGCCGCACTTTTTTGCAATTTTCGCTTGGCCAATTTTTCGTCTGACCCATGTGACTTTCGTCTTCAGAAACGGGATAAAGCGGTAGTGCCCTGAGGTCACTAAACCGTGGCTACCTCTTGACTAAGCCAACAGCTCGCCGGTCGTTTGAGGGCAATTCGCCCGACGTTATTCGGTTATGTTTAATTTATTACTTTTTATGGTGTGAATTTTTGTTTTAATTGGTATAAATGAGATGAATTACGGAAGTTGACATATTTTGTAATCATTTCTTGCAGTTTTTTTTAATTTTTTCGAAAATAAAATTTTGACAGCTTAACATAGCTTGCACTTTGTCGCTTGAGCTGTTTAATGTTTCGAATTCCGTAAAACCATTTTTTAGTAATTTTTGCTTTAAATAAATACAGGAGTATCGGACTTTTTCAATATTTTTTCAGTTGAGTTAGGGCTATTTTTTAAATTTTGACCTAACGTTTAGTGTTGGTAGCCACTTTAATAATAACCAGTTAATTTAAAAAGTATTTTTTTGCAGAGAGACGACTCTTCGAGTCGTTTCCGGAATTCTAGTGGCTATGTTTTTTTACTTCGCCGAATTTTTCGCTCTACCTTTGCTCACAGCTTGTTCAACATTTTTCGTGAAATCTTTTTCACTTCTCTAAGCTAGTTTCACTCTTCTCTCATTCTGCTAAAAGTGTTTTTAAGCAGCAGTTGCTCAACAACGCAATTCAAAATAAACAGAGTCAGTATAAAAAACGAAATCAGAAATAGAAACGGGATAAACCCATAATGCCCAATTTTAGATGCCCGTTACTCGAATTTTTTTCTTAGTTACCATCTCTAATGCTTACTGGTAGTGATACTAGCTCCTGTATCAACTCACTATGAAACAGGAGAATGTTCAACTACTAAATGGCATCAAAAGAGTTCGCACTTTAAAATTGTTTTTCTACAAAGATCATTTGTTTAAAAATTATTTCTCTTTTTTCAATCCCAATCTTGGTTATGGGAATCAACGGCGGCTATTTTCCAGCAATCTGCTGGGTATGTTTTTTATCCTTTTGAAAGAGTTCTGACGCTTTGATTTCAACGGGTCTACTCGTCATTGCTTGTATTAGCCTCAAGTTCCTTATTAAATGTCTGAATGCAAACCCTTCTAATTCATTGCAACGAGAGATTATGAAGCTAGAATTTGTTCTTCAACTATCTTGCTGTGTTGATTCCGCTGTTCCTTTGTGTGTGACTAAACTTCTGTTATGGTTGCAGGTGATTGCACCTCCTGCATATTCAGA
This sequence comes from Convolutriloba macropyga, assembly GCF_964194025.1. Lineage (NCBI taxonomy): Eukaryota > Metazoa > Xenacoelomorpha > Acoela > Convolutidae > Convolutriloba > Convolutriloba macropyga. The sequence goes on along the minus strand of NC_134474.1, from coordinate 46,836,786 downwards.
GAGCGGTGACAACCAGCAGAGCTCACAAGCACCTGCAGCAGAAGACACTACTGCTCCCACTCCTAATATCACATCAAATTAAACTTTACAATTTGCTGCTAAACTTAAAACAGTTGTCAAAAACAAAACATTTCGAAACTAGAACCTCTGCTACTGAAATCTTCAGTTATGATTACACAAAACTACATATGCGAGGAATGAACTTGATGGAGAAAGAATGACGGAGAAAAGGCAACTTTGAAGGACTGATAATAAGTACAGCTGCTACGTGGCGTTTTACAGCTAAGGACGGAATTGTAGTTATGTTGATAGTATTTTCTTCATTTGATGTACAAAAAATTCCCTTTTTGTGTACTAGATTAAAACTGGAAAGTTGTTGAAAATTGAAGTTGAAATCGTTGATTTGAATCAATCGAGCAATACATTATCTAAATTGTGAATATCTCATACAGTTTCTATGATTGTTACTTCTGTGTATTTTTGCATGATAGTTGTAACTAATTAGGATTATAATTCATTGTCTTCTCTTATTTTTACGTCCTGCATATACGGATTGCGCGAAAAACTCGAAATCAGAGACCTTTCTGTGGCCTTATATGCTATATTACTGGGTTCCGCCTCTTTTCACCCCGATTCATTTAACCCCATATTCTAACAACGTTTACCCCCATATCATTTGTCCACAGAACTTACCACCTATCCTAACCTTACAAATCTCTAATTTTGAGGGTCAATTCCTAAACTCTGTTTCTGGACACTGCCTATGGATTTTAGTCGTTTATTTTTGTGCAAAGCTTTTGCTTGACTCTTTCTACTTTTCTTTTTTTTTTCTTGCGTGATCTAGATTATTCTTTCATTCAGAATTTTAACTAGCTGAGCTCAATTGCCGACAGCTAGTGCACCCCCATTTGGTTATGTGCCAAATCTTGATAATGGTCTTTAATAATCTCTAGTAACGTAATTTGAAGTTCCCTAAGAAAATAGAGGTCCAGCCATTTGTTGGAGACCATTTCTGTTGTTTTCGGATCTTTTCCGCTTCTTCCCCAGGTTTTTGGTTGACGTTTACATTATATGCAGTGACTTATTGCTTTACACATGTTATGTTCAACCATCAACTTTAGTGGCATTTTATAAATGCCTATTCACAAGCATGCATACGCAATGATGGATGAACGGTGAGATGGCCGTTCAAATTCCTTCGGGAATTCCCATTCGGGAATCTACTTCGGGAATTCAAATCTAAAACGAAGCTTTAGGATAGCCACGTGGAATATTAGAGGTCTCCTAAAGAAAATCCAAGAAATCACGACAACCCTTGAGAAGAAGAAAGTGGATATTTGCGGACTGCGGGAAACGAAATGTGACGACATAGACGAAGAAAATGGCGAATACAGATTTTTGACATTCAACAGAACAAAAACCCAACACGGACTGGGTTTCGCAGTAAAGAAGCACATTGAAATCGTGAATTTCGACCAGGTAACCCCAAGAATTGCGTACCTGACTCTGAAGAAAGCATCCAAATGGGGCATGAAACGCACGGATGAAACGAGACATGTGCTTTTCGAAAAGAAAAGCAGGAAGAATCTTCTGGTGGCGATAAACGCTTACGCACCCCATATGGGACTGGTGGCGAAAGACGACACCCTTGCAGAGAAGTTTTACAGTGATCTGAAATCTACTGTAGATAAGTTCAAAGGAATGGATTTTGTTATCACTGGTGATTTCAATGCCAAATTGGGGAAGCAAGCTAACAGTGACGACTGCATGGGCTCACACGGGAGAGGCTCAAGAAACCAGAATGGAGATTTTCTTCACCAATTTCTTTTAGATAATCAATTAATAGCTGCGAACACGTTCTTCTACCACCGGGCCTGTCACATCACAACCTGGGAAGGTGTAATAAACAAGAAGAAGGTCTATAATCAAGTAGACTACATACTGCTTCAAGCACAAAGAAAACATTCAATGATAAACGCAAGAAGTTATAATGTTTTCAGTGTCGACACAGACCACAGACTAGTGGTAACGATCCTTCACAGGAAAAATGACCTTGAGCGAGGCAAAAAAATTCCAAAAAAACCCCATGAAGTAGATCACGTGTTAACAGTACTGAAAAACAAGAAAACGCTTATTCAGCAGAAGTTGTCCCAAACGAATGACCCATCAAAAACAGAGAACCTGAGAAAACAACGAAACAGAATCAGTATGTGTGTAAAAAGTAGAGTTGGAGACCTGAAGAGTGTAGCTCTACTAAATGAAGCAAACGAAATAATGAACGCTAAAGATAATGCACAAGCTGCACTAGCAATCAAGAAGATTCTTTTCAGACGGAAACGGAAAAAACTTGAAGTACCATTTGAGAAGCTAACAGAACACTTCAAAGAGGCCTTCACCACGGACAACAATCCTTCTTGGGCTCCAAGTTTTACAAAGCTAGTGACTCAAGAAGAGGTGAAACTTGCCAGGAAACAGCTCAAAAACGGGAAAGCACCAGGCGCGGACGGTGTGTACGCCGAAGATCTCAAAAAAGAAGAAATATTGTCACTAACTTCAAAAATAACAAGCTCATCATCGGGAGAGACAAGGTCTTGACTGAAGGTTTCCTTGTTCCAATCGAAAAACTAGGCAAGGACGCAAGCAAACCTGGAAATTACCGACCAGTAATCCTCTCATCATATAGGAAGCTCCTATCTCAAATAATACTCCAAAGAATAAATCCAATAATTGAAAGCTCCATCTTGAACACACAATTTGCTTACCGTAGTGGTAGATCAACGGGCGACATCGTGCTAGCACACAAATATCTGGTTGCAGGTTCTCTAGCGAAAGGCTTCAACAGATATTGCGTTGGAATAGATATTTCCAAAGCCTTCGACAACGTTCTGAGAGACAAGCTAATCAATATTCTTCGCTCTAAAGGAGTTCCAGAATGGGACCTGAGCCTAATCAGGCTTCTACTCACAAACACAACATTAAAGGTCAAAGCCGGTAAGCAACAGGGAGACATTTTCAGCACAAACAAAGGAGTTCCATAAGGAGACGGCCTATCACCAAAGCGGTTTACAGTATATCTGGACGAAGCATTGAGAATTGAAAAAAGAGATCCAGACAAACAGCCCTGCCCGAGATATGGTAACCGTCCTACATGGCCACGATTATCATAAGAAAACCATCCCAAGCCTCCCAAGTCATTCTTGATGAGGGAGCTGAAATCAGTCGGCGGAAACATCTAGCCCAACTCGCCATGTCTAAGTTCAGAAGAATCTGGAAAAACAAATTCATAAACGTGAAAACCAAAATGTGCATTTACAACGTCTATGTTAAATCCATCCTATTGTACAACTGTTCAACTTGGTGTAGCAATGGCATGATAGCCAAGGGATTAGATTCCTTCCACAGAAGACAACTCAGAGCTTGCCTAGACATACACTACCCAGAAATTGTCAAAAACGAGAAACTATATCATATGACAAGACAAACCCCCATTTCAGATCACATTGCAAAACGAAGAACAGCCCATCTTGGTCATATACTTCGCCGAAATCATCCCATCCGAGAGATCCTGTACCACATACATTCCCTTCCTCCCAAAGGCTGAGCCAAGGCGAATATCTTGCAGTCGTACGCAGCTGATCTGGAGTCATACAATATTCACACGTGGACTACGAGAGCTTTGGCGAAGAGGCTGTGAATACGGCCCTCGTTGCAGTTTTGACTTGATACGCAATAACTCAAATGCTCGCATTATGTTTAAACATATCCAAATGGGGGTGCCTAATTTGGGGGCGGGGGCGCTAGCAGAAAAGATCCTAAAATTCAATGCCACATGAAAGCTGTGAGAAGACATAGTGATGGTATCTTGCTCCAAAGATGGAGAGTAAAGAAGATGTGAAAACTTGCGCTCATATATTGAGCACAAAACTTAGTCTGTTCGACCCTCCCCGTCACTGTTGAAAGTCCCAACTGCAAATAATACAAAAATGATTTTTCATAATGCACCCCCGTTCCACCATGAGAAATCAATCTCTTTTCTTTAAAATAAGTAAAATCAACAAATGCTATCGAACTTCTTCGTGGCAACACAAAAATAGGAAGTATCCTCTGAATGTATTACAAGTGCTTTCAGGCGAATTATTCTGCAGAATAACACAGATAACTAGACCCAACACTAGAACACATTGTTGCCAACCCGGAGGTCATAATCGGAGAAACCACATTTTTTTCTGAATGACATAAAATTATCAGATTCACAACTTTTCTTAAAAGAACGGAAATTTGAACCAGCTCTGTTTTCGAAATCAGTTTGCTCTGGTAGAACAATGCAACAAATTATATAAATTATAAATGGGACACCAATTAGTCTGTTGTTCTCAAAGCAGCACCTACCAGTCTCAATTAGAAACTAAGTCCACTGCCAGTCCCTTGTATAACCAGCAAGTTTTCCATAAAGCTATTATGCTGATGTTATATTTAAGAAATTATAAACGAAACTTGATAATATTCAAGAACTCCGCATGAGAAAACGTTTCATTCAAAACGGATCTTTCTTTCAGGAGTTATCTCTACATATTGCGTGAATTTTATCAGCTATTCAAGTGTCACTCATGCTTTATTAATGAGAAGAGTGAACAATCTGAAGCTTTTGCGCTGATGAAATAAACACCCAGCTTGCTTTTGAAATCTTCAATTAAATTTTCAGCGAAAGAGAGCACCCATATCTCATCGTTACGATAGATGACACCGGTTTGCTTCACTTCATCGAAATTTTTTCCATAATTTCGATAATAAGCTTAGTAGCAGTTCATATTTTTGAGATTTTAAAACCTCCTGTGACGCATAGAGAACATTGAGCATCAAAACTGACACCCTGGACGACGCTAGACTCATCGACCAGGCTTCAACTACAATACATAGAATACGATGATGTAAGCATTATAGCAATCTCATCGGACAAACTTGCAGTTTCGCAACGATGCTTCCCGTTACTTGAAAGTCTCGACTGCAAATAACCCAAAACACTGATATTTTCCCAATAAAATACTCCCCTGTTCCACCATGACAAAACTACCTCTATTCAATGAAATGATAGCAGAAATCAACAGGTACTATCGGACGAACGAAGCAATGAGTTAAATTTGTTTCAATTGAACGCCAATTATTCTTTGTTCTCAAAGTAACCCCTACCAGTAAGAAATACATACCAAGTCCACTATCACACTGTTCAAGCCAGTGACCTCCTAATAAGCACACCAAAACATAATTACAGTTTCCTAAAAGGACCAGTGCAACTGCTTTCCTGATAATTCCAACTGTGAGACTATAAGTGGAACACATTTTGATGAGCATATGGTCAACAGAAAAACGCACTTTGGGATCAGTGAACACAATGTTATCGAATTTATTTTGGCGTAAGAATCAATAATTATTTACTAAAAGACAGGGGTTTTACAACCAGCCTTCACTAAATAAATCTATATTTTTTGAAAAAAAAAACTTGGTCAATTTTATTTCAATTTAAAAAAATCAAATCTATCTTATACTCTGACTAGTTTCAATACTTAACCATATAGTAAAAACAGTTTCACCAAGTGAAGACATTGAACCCTTCCAAAACATCCATTAATCACGATTCAGTGACAATATTCTTAAGAAATATAATATTTTATCTTAAGAAATATAATATAGGAAAGGCTAAATTGAATACAATTTTTACAACTCTACCAAGAATGCGCACCACAGGTTGCAATTTACAATTAAACGATTGAGAAGACCTAATTAGAAAATATGAAAGGAGAGATTCTCGGTGGATATTACAAAAAATATCAGCAAAAACAAAAGACATCATTTTTGATAACATATTTCGTTTTATAAATCTGTTGATGGAGGCTGGAGAAAATTACCATTTAAATCACATTATATCAATATTATGGATATAGTTGATAACTGTTGTTTAAAATGGAGTTTTTAGCCTACATATTTCAAGCAATCACAGATAAGCAATGAGCATCAAAATTTGTTATATTTTCATAAGATTCAGTTCACTAAGTTTTATTTTCGATATAATAAAAAAACATACAGAATACACAAAATAAACCAAGGAAGAGTTTTGAAAGAGAATTTCAATTTTATTCTTTTTTATTTTGATGGAGATCTTGATAAAAAATCCAAGAGAAGAACAGTCAAATTATACTAATTTTAAAGAATGTAATTTATTGTTATTCAAAGATCATTAGGTTTAATGTGGTAATATGTCAATTAAACTTAATAGGTCAAATATTAGATCAATAATAGTTAATTCTGTTAATAGTTAATTCATAGAAACATGAATTTGAAGACCATAAGAAATTATTTAAAGAATAAAGTGAACAATAGTCACATATGCACATAAAGAATACATACATTGTTATAAATGGTATTTCAAAAATAGAGTACCATTTTTGTCAGATTGTGATGTTGAACTCTATAACACAAAACAAGGTAATCAAAAGAAGGTTTTTGCCATATAGTTTTTAAAATTACTTATCCTGATCCAATAGAACATGAAGTATATCTACATGAACATGAATACCTACATGAACATGAATCCTATCCAATAGAACATGAATACTATATCTTTATATGAAGATGAAGCTAAAAGGTCTACTCACAGACGCAGTTAGGGACGACGATCATCTAAGTTGTAAGTCTATGAAGACAAGGAGGCTCGTTTATGTGCAATCGCACATAAAGTTCCCACCCCGCTCATCCACATTTTTGGCATAAATGCCTACCAAATGAGGAACAGACAGAAAAACCCAAAATTTCAAGTTTTGTCAAAAAAATGTGTATGATCAAAGATCGTCTCCAACGCAAATCACTCAGTGGAGTACAAAATGCTGCATTAGATTCATGAGATCAGTCATTATTAAGAAAGTAATTCAAGAGGAACAACAAAATCAATCAACAATAACAAACAACATTAGTTACGTGCAAAACTTTGTCCATTAAAAAAAAACTTGTTAACAAGCTCAAAATAGCGTTGAATAAAGGTGAAACTAAACAAAGTAACTTGTATTTCACTAGAAAAGAAATGGACCACTCAATAAAAAGGCTCGGTATCAGTTAGACAAAAAAGAACAAAAAAAACAAATTGGCTTAAATTTTTAAATACAATTAATTTCAAAAGAAAGAAAACCATTAGATGGCAATTGAAAACATCCAAAATAAGTATGATCACAAGTTCCTCTATAGGAGGGCATTAAGACCTGTCAATAGTCAACTTTTAAGCGGTTACAATAAGAACAAAAAGAGCAACCAAAAGAATCATTTAAAACTTGCGAGAAAAAGCTGTCGAAGCCTTAAAGCCATATTTGGACCCTTAAAATATGTTCAATTGAGACTTCTTTGAACGCCAAAAATGTGGCATTGACCTTCTCATTAAAGAGAATAATTAACAAGTAAAACGAAAAAAAGGGGCAAAATTGATTAGCACTTTCATTCGAAAACTATTATTTTCAAAGTCATGAAAGCCATTAGATAGAAAATGAAACAATTAAGCAGGTTCACCTCTTCGTCCAAAAAAGTGCTTAAGACCTTTAATAAGTCAGAATATGTCTTACATCTACAAAAAGAGCGTTAAAAATAGACAAAAATTAGAAACTAGTTTACTTTTTCGCGAAAAACCCTTATGGAATCCAGTAAATTCATAAAGAGGTCTTTAAAAAACATTAAATTCACCTTCCTTGCAAACAATAACTTGCACCTTCCCTGAACAACAAAATTTTTAAATTTGAGTTGTAATTAACAAGACTAGGTAACAACTAGACAGAAAACAACAAAAATGAGAAGTTAGAGAACGTTAAAGAGTTTTTTATTTTTGAAAACAGTTGTTTTCAAAGTCATGAAGGCCATCAGCTATCTACTCAAATCAGAACAAAGGCTCATTTATTCTTTCAATTTAAAAGAGATCTGTTATTTTCCAGGTAGTTTCATACTACTAAAAAAGAAAGTAGAAACGACAATTAAAGACAATTTTAAAAATTAATTTAAATTCTTCGAGAAAGGGGTGTCGAAGCCGTTAAAACCATATGATATGCCTTTCAAGACTTTTATGTTCAATTGCGCTTTATTTTGAATGGCAATAATGCAATATGTGAACTGTCAACAATGTGATAGTGTGAAAAAACGAGAAAAAGCTTGAAATTTGGCCAATACATAAAAACAAAAAATTGTGATATCGAGTAGTATCAAAGCCAGAAAACCATAACTTAACGCGTTAAACCGCAAAAAATTTTAAAACTTTTATTCAATAGAAAGAAGTTCATGAATAACCATTTTTTCGTTGCTGACACTAAGCTATACGTTGACAAAAATAAGAGAAAATTGTGGCAAAGTTCAATAAGCAACTGTTCAATTAAAAAGCAAACATATTAAAAAGTCAAAATGACCAAAATCTTTCGAGTAAAGAAAATAGATATAATAATTTGGAACTGCTTAGCAAGCCATCTGGACCTATTCTATCATCAGTGAGCTTTGATGTGAATTGATCTGTTCTTTAATTAACATAAAAGGCTCTTATTTTTTTTTTAAAAAAGACAGACTGATTACAATGCGAATTTTTAATTGATTGTATTAGTCCAAGAGAGCAACAAAACCAACCCCACTACTGCTGTGCGTCCATTTAGAGCACTCATTTGTTTCGAATGCTAAAAATCTAGATAATTTAATAGTTAAAAATCAAAAATAAATGCTGCGTTTTTAATTATCATAGATTAAAGTTAGCAAAAAACGGCAAAATTTTGATTCTAGACTACCCTCAATGGAAGTGGAAATAATAATAGCTGTCTTTGTAGTTTACAAAGATTATGTTTGTTGTTTTTGGGGTGTGTACTTCGGGCAAGTTTAATCAAAGTGGACTAAAGAAGCTTATTTCGGGCCATTTTTGATGAAAAAGGCTGAATTTTGAAATATTTATTCCTAATTTTAGCCAGAAAAACTAAATGAAAATTGTCAATACTATTTTTTCTGTCTCTTAAAATAAAATTAACAGTACTATTGTCATCAATTTTTACAATTTTTAGCGAAATTGTCGAAACTTTAGGCGAAAATCCGGAAAATGTGAACAAAAACATCGGAAATTCGTCAATTATTTGCAAAACTTCAACTATCGGTAACTCCCTGTAAAATACGAAATTCAAAAAAATCTTTTTAATTCCATATTCTACGCTGGAGGAGCTTTTTAATGATACCACTCACAACTCTGTACGATGAATATATCGATCGGTAAAAATTGACTGAACAAAAAAACCCCATTTGAGTATATAGTTGCTCCTCCTTCAAGAGTGTCGGTACAAAGAAGAAAAAAAGTCTCACAAAGATTTATTTGAAATTAAAGCGGTATTTAATAATGTTGAAAAAGAAAGACTACACGTTAATGTACTTGAAGCAACACAAATCTTTGAGAATTTTAGAGACATATGTCTGCATAGATCCTCAATGGTTCCATGTTATAGATACTCAACTCCAGCTTTATCCATGTCACATTTCAGGGAATTAAATGTTAACCTAAAATTTTATAAAGAAGAATTTTATCGCATAGCACTTATGATAGAAGTATAATATAACACTTATGAAAGTAATAAAAAGAAGTATTGCAACTATACACGACGCTAGATATGTTAGATCATCGAATAGATACACACAACCAGAGTTGATACATTTAAATTAACCAATTACCCGATTAAAGAAAAATGAAAAAAAAAGCAAACTTTCATATTAGCGGCACCACTAATAAAACCATAACCAGTAAAGTATACAATGGATGTAAATTGTTGTTAATTTAGGTTTAGAGGATGATAATGATGATAATGAGGGTAATATTTCAAAAGAATCTGATGCCCTGATCATTATTTTAGCGTCAAGTCACTGTATCCATCTTGCTTGGTTGATGAAAGACCAACAGCTAAAATCATTCATTACACTAACCTACAATGCAAGACATTTGTAGGAAATAAGGTGAAATATACAAAATAATTAACCACAAGGAATGAAATAAACCAACAGACTTAATTGCTTCCTTACACTCCTAAAAACACAGAAGCTAATCTATAAGATTTCACCCAATGTCAAACACATATTGAACTTTACAAGTTTAAACCAAACAACAAATTAATATAACACAAAATAATAAAAAGAACTATGCAAGGTAGAGTATTAAATTGGAAATGATTTGGAACAATGGGATTAAACTAGAAGATTTAATTGTTCCGACCCCTTTTGAGGGGGAGGAACTATATACTCAAATGGGTTTTTTGTTCAGTCAATTTTGGCCGATCGATATATTCATCGTAGAAAGTTGAGACCGGTATCATTAGAAAGCTTGTCCAGCGTAGAATATGGAATTAAAAAGATTTTTTTGATTTTCGTTTTGACAAGGAGACAGGGAGATACCGAGGTTTAAACTTTCGAGAAAATAGAGTGAATTCCGTTGATTTCATTCACCTTTTTTCGGAATTTTTGACTAAAATTTCGCCAATTTTGATAAAATTTAATAAAATTTTTCAAGAAAATGTTGATTTTACGTTTAAAGACAAAATATATTGTCGGCTATTTTCATTAGATTTTTTTGTCACAAATTCCGGCTAAATATTTCACAAAATTCAGACTTTTTTATCAAAAATAGCACGAAAAAGTTTCTTTAGTCCACTCTGATTAAATTTGCAGGAAGTGCACACCCAGACACCACTCACAAAAAATCTTTGTACACTGAAAAAAGGGCTAATTCCACTTCAACTTCTGTTGAGAGTGCTCTGTAAATAAAGTGTTGCCGTTTTTTGCTAAATTTATTCGTTGATTATCAAAAACGCAGCATTTATTTTTGATTTTTTATCTAAAAAATGTCTATATCATTCCAAAAATATGACATTCCAAAATTTAAATATTCCTAATGGACAATCAGCAGAAGCAGGACTAGTTTTCTACGAATCTTGGACCGTTACAATCCAAAAATAATTCGGATTTTTGTCAGTCGTTTTTTTATAAAAGAAATTCGATTTTTTTTATTAATTAAATAACAGAACATTTCAAATCAAAGCTCACTAGTGATAGGTCCTATTGGTTTCCAAATTAGCTTGAAACTAATTTATTTAGTTGATTGCTTTAAAGCTTATAGTCGTTTTGACTCTTAAAATATTTGATTTTTAAATAAAAAATGGCTTATTGAACTCCATTTTTCTCTTAATTTGGTCAACTTGTAGCTTAGTGTCAGCAATCAAAGAGTGCTACTTCTTTCTGCTGAAATCAAATTTAGTCTTTATTAAGGTTTTACGCCTTAAGTTATGGTGTTCTGGCTTTGATACTACTAGATTTCACAATTTTTTTTAAAATTTTAGGTATTTGCCCATTTTTCATGTTTTCTAGTTGTGTCAAATTATCACGTTATTGTCAGCTCATATATCGCATTTTTCGCGTTCAAAATAACCCACAATTGATAATATTTGAATCTTTTAAATAGTTAAAGATATAGATTGTGGTTCTTTACCGCTTCGACAGTACTTTCTCGAAGAGTTTAATTGAATTTTTTAATGTTGTCTTCTAAATGTCGTTTTTTCTTTGTCTTTTTAGTCATATTTAATTTCCTGTACAATGACCCGGTTTGATGGGTTTTTCCTGGAAGAGTAGATAAGCGGATATTCTGATATTAGAAGATAGATAATGGCTTTCATGACTTTGGAAACTATTGTTTTCCAAAATGAAAAAAAAATTTCAACTTCGCAATTTTGTTCCTTTTATTGCCTGTTTGTTACCTGGTCTCGTTAATTAACGGTTAAAAATGACGTTATCTTTGTCAAGGGAAAGTGTCAAAAGGGATTGGTGTCACAAAATCTAATGTTTTTAAAGAATTCGTTATGACTTTACTGGCTTCGACAACGGTATTTCACAAAAAAAAGTAAATTAATTTTTGATTGTCATATTTTACGTTCTTTTTGTAGACGTAAGACTTGTTCTGGAAAATTGCAGGTCTTGAGGGCTTCCTTTGGAAGAATAAACGAACCTATTCATTTTTTCCATTTTGTAATTAATGGCTTTCGTATCTTTGGAAATAATTTTTTTTCGATAAAAACAAGTATTACATAATCTTGCTTTTTATCTTTTTGGTCTAATTGTTACCTAATTTCATTAACGAGAGGTCAAATAATACATTTGAAGGGAAGGTGTCAAAAGGGTTTGGTGTCACAAAATCTAATGTTTTAAGAGAATTCGTAATGACTTTACTGACTTCAACACTGCTTGTCATATTTGACGTTCTTTTTGCAGACGTAAGACATTTTCTGGATAATTGCAGGTCTCAAGGGCTTCCTTTGGAAAATTGGACAAACCTATTCAAATTTTTTATTTTGTAATTAATGACTTTTATGTATTTGGAAGTAAATTTTTTCGACAAAAAAAAGAACAAGTATTACATAATTTTTCATTTTTTTCTTTTTTGTCTAATTGTTGCTTATTTTCATTAATGAGCGGCCACATAATACATTGTCGGTGTTCAACGAAAGTTTAATCGAACATATTGTGCGGCCAAAGTATGGCTTTACGGTATCCAAAGCATTTTCTGGCAAGTTTTAATTGATTTTTAGTTTGTTGTCTATTTGCTGTTCTTTTTGTAACTGCTTAAAAAATTGAATACCAAGAGTTCTTAATTCCTTCTATAGAAACATTGGTAATTGTAAAACTATGGGATATTTTAGTTGATTCCTAATGGTTTTCATTACTTTGAAATTAATTATTATTTTTTTAAAATTCAGCGAATTTTCTAACTTTAAAGCTTCTGTTCTTTTTTGTCTTATTGTTACCAAGCTTTACTCATAACTGGTGAATAATCATTTTTTTGTGGTGAATTACAAGTTATTTTGTTTATTTTCAGTTTTATCTGACGCTATTTTAACTTTGTTATTAAGTTTTGTTTTTTAAAACGGACATAAATTTTTTGATGTAATTAATGTTTGTTGTTGTTGTTTGATTTTGCCGTTCGTCTTTGCTCGCTTTCTTAATATCGGCATATCTCATCAATCTAATGCATCATTTTTTACTCCACTGATCTATTTGCTTTGGAGGCTATCTTTTCGTTCATACACCAGTTTTTTTTGAAAAATACTTGAATTTTTTGTGTTTTTCCATCTGTTCCTCATTTGATAGAGAATTATGCCAAAATTGTGGATGAGCGGGGTCGGAACCTTATGTGCTATCGCACATTGTCGAGCTGTCTTGTTATCTCTAAAAAAGAATATAAGAAAAGTTTATGACTTTAGCAAATATACGTTGCAAGAATTAAAGAAAAAATTTTAAAAAAACTAACGCTAGAGCTGACAAATTAGCTGATTTATCCCATATGTTAATGAGCAACGCATTCTATGGAAAAATTTTACAAAATGTACATAATCGTCAAGATATGGAAATTGTAAGCAAACTGGATAGATTAAAATAAATAACAGGTCATTCATCATATCAAACAGCAACAGTCTTTAGTAGTCACCTTGCAGCAGTGCACAAATTTAGAAAAGTTATTAAAAAAGAAAAGTTTTTATTTTTGTATTTGTAATGTTAGAATTACATTCAACTAAGAGAAGACACAGGCAAAAATAAATAGTTTTTTCGAAGTAGCTAAGGACAAACGAAACATGAGATAGAAGGTGAATACATAATTTAAACTATATTTCTTTAGCAGTGTAAAGTATCAACACTGCTAAAGACATTACCTTGTAAACAAAAAGTTTAATTAAAGCATCACAAAAAGATCCACTAAAAAGAGGTGAATACTTTGATGCATTTTTTAACAACGATCAAATACTTTCTATTCAGATTATTCAATCAAGAAATCAATGTTGTCTAAGAAGAAAACTGGCGCTATCACTCTCTGATCATAAAAGAAATGTAGATAATATTAAAACTAGGTCATATGGATATGAATGAAATGATAGGCTGTGTTATGTTTGACAATAATTAAAAAAATATTAACTAGAACCATTAAAAAACTAATGAAGGAAAACAGAAGAAATAGACTGGAAGATCAATTTATGACAAAAAAACCACTCTGGGCAACTTGAGAAAGGTATTTGATCCATTTACTAAAACTGCAATGAACAGTCTAACAAACAAAATCAATACATGGAGAAAACAATACAAGGCTTACAAGGTAGCAGCACAACATTAAAAGAATTCCAATTACCATTCAGATTACTTGCTTTAAAATTGATACATTCACATTTGACATTGATTTCATTACTGTTCTAATTGAAGAGGGTCTTCAAACGAAATGAACATGAATGATTGGGATGTATCACTAAACCCTAATTTTTGACCGTAAATTTTTAAACACTGATTAATTTCAAACGATAAAAAATAAACGGGGTGTCAATCGGTGACATGGGTACCACAAATCTTAATTTCAACATCATTAGAGCAAAAAAGAAAGTAAATACATAGCGGCAAATATAGCCATATTTATAGAAGGTCTTAAACCGAGATTTGTCTTCAATCCGATTTTTATAACAATTGGCTGACCGAACGATTTCGATCGAAATTGTAATTTGTTTTGGCGGGAAACCGTTTTTGGTATTTCTCAGAAATAATTCTTGCGGCCTATTTAGAACACAGGGTCTACTATTACGCACACAAGAAGCCCAACTAATGATATAGTTTGTTCAATTCCTTAAAAGTTACTAAAGGAATTGAACAATTTCCATTATTGCTTTGGGTTGTTAATTTTGTAAACCTTCACAATAGCAAAAGCGAATAATGTAGTTCTTTCTTTTAAGCATTGTTTTTTTTATCGCTGCCCGCCTTGTTAGAGTAAGCAGCTTTGTACAACCAATTAAAAGGGTGGGGGTTAGAGCAGTAGCTTTGTTTGGCGTATGAGCCGCAAATCTGGTATCCCCAATATTTCATAAACGTCAAGTCTCCCTTTTTCTGAAAAAGATTGTACTCTTAAGAGAAAAACTTAGTAGACCCCAATTTACCTCTTCAGTTTTGCTCTTCGTTTAATTTCGTTTAAATAACAGCCTTCCGAAAGGTGTTAACTAAAGTGAATCAGAGGTTTGGTCTTCTATGGAAAGCTCGAGTGACTAGAAATGAAACTTCGCAAGAATAACACGATTAAAGCGAGGTCCAAAAACCGTTACCTTTTTAGAAATTAAAACAAGCGTAGCTCAGAGTCAGAACCTATTAGACGAGTTGTTTTAACAATTAA
Organism: Convolutriloba macropyga; assembly: GCF_964194025.1. Lineage (NCBI taxonomy): Eukaryota > Metazoa > Xenacoelomorpha > Acoela > Convolutidae > Convolutriloba > Convolutriloba macropyga. The sequence continues at coordinate 46,821,563 of NC_134474.1, read as the reverse complement.
TCCAAGACCAACTGAAGAACAATTTTCAGGAGCACTGTACTTCAAAAATACCCCTCCGGGAAAAAACGTACCAGCGTGTTGCGGAACCCATTCGAACTTTTCATCCGACCAAAACATAAAGGCTCTAGAGATTGTCTCATGTCAAATTGAAGTCTGCAACAGGAGTCAAAATTAGGTGGTAAGTACAAAAAGACATTGCAATTTTGAATCTGAGTTTTGTTGTGGTCATTGTTCGCCACAGTTTTCAACAAAACGAAATTAGAGAGGAGTTTTAGGTAGTATTGTGACAATTTAATGAAAGGTATTAAGGGTGAAAAAACCAGCAATTGGGCAACAAAAAACTAATCCAAGTAAAAACAGAATTGACAAGGTATGTATTATCAGCGCAAAAGCAAATTGTAATTGATTGGCTGGTCTACAGATGTGAACCAGTCAGAGAACCAACACATGTGAAACAATCTTTAAAGTGTCAGAAAAAGAGTACACTCTATCCTTGAGTGCAACAACGAACAATGATGTCTATGGTGCTCTGTCCAACTCAAAATCCAATGAAGCAAAGGTTAAAAACATTTTCGTTAATTGTGGAGGTCCTCGTGCAACTGTTTACAAAGGACGTACTACTCATTAAAATGCATTCGCAGACGCAATCAAGAGAATAGAAAAATAGGTTCTCAGCAGTAGTGCACCGACCACTTGAAATGTTAGAGCCAAGCTTGAAAGTCTCAACGATAAACATAAGTCTCCTAGCGACTGAAGTGCTCGGAACATATTGAACATAATATTTTCAAATACCTCCAGAGACATCACAATATTGTCGATGTTAGTGCTGGCCGAATTAAGAGCGACAATATAGAAAGACCAGAAGTTCTAAGAAAATTTTTGATGCTGGTATTGTATTCGTTGTATTTCTATTTTGTCGTCGCAAACTCTGTTAGAACTAATACGGATAATGTTGATGTATAAATGAAATATACCAATGACAACTTATCGAATGTAACGATGCAACTAGTTTCAGCAATCAGCCCTCATTTCAGTCAGTTTCAAAATTAAACTATAGCAAGGGAATTGCCAACGTCTGTCTAACAAAAAGCAAGCCGCTATTGTCTTCCTGGAGGAAAAGGTATTGAGAATGTGAGCCCTGGTTAGGTACATAACTGGTGAAGCTAACGTCTGTCTAATAACTTCGTAATTGCTGAAGAGAAGGCAAGCAATTTACATGGCATAATGATTTTAGCGCAAAAAAGATTGACGAGGACCAAAGTCAAATCAGAAAGATCTGTTAGATGTGAACGAGAAAAAACACAAAAGACACAAATTATGCTTTGAAATACCTGGTTAGGACAAAATTTTGGTTTCTAGCTCTATATAACTTTCCTTGTCATGATCTTAACTTGTCAAAAATGTTTGAAAACCAGCATGAATGTTTCCATTTCGAGAGATCTTACTGCTCCGCAACAGAGTTGAGTTTCACATAAAACGATTAAAACGATTTTAAAAAAATAGACTTGATTGAAAACAGAAAACAGATAATTTGCCAACAAGTGCTTGGCCTACATTTTGCCGTTCTATCAGTTACCAATTACTTTGGACCTTTTTTGCCAAAAACTTTGGTAGTGATCACAACGCGACCAAATTTTTTTTATATTAAAACATAAAAATTTTGATTAATTTAATTCAGAAAAACTTTCAATTGAGAACAATAAGTAAATTCAGAAAATTCAAGCCAAACGTCAGACATGGAGTTGAGAACTTTTTTTATGCATCCGATGTTCATCCAAAACAGATGAACTGAATAAGTATAATTAAATCTTTCAATGCTTGCTACAAAAATGTACTTCCAACAGAAACATTTAATCACATGCTTCAAAAAACAAAAATCAAAGCAAAGACAACTGAAAAGAGCACATGAATAAGTGTAAAATACTCTTAAATGGTGCTAAGTTTCCTCCAAGATGACAAAAAGATCAATCAAACGAACGCACAAAATGAACGCCGTCGAAGCTTATTGCAGGTGTTCAAAAAAGAAGGAAACAAAAATTTTCGAGTGCAACTAAGATTGCAGGGGGTAATTTTTTCTCAAGCCAAACTGAAAACAAGAAAAATTCTGAAATCTTTTCTAAGACACTAAGAGCAAAATCAGACAAAATAGAAGCAAAGCCATCAAAGCTTTATTAGAGGGTAGGATGAATACCGATAACCGAAATTACAATTACGGAAAATTGTATTTGAAAATGCAGGAATTGAAACAAAAAACTCTTGAGTCCTGGACCAGGCAAAGTAAGCTACAACCTTCTAAAAGAGGATGCAAAAAAAGCTCAAAGCACATACAACTGGCCTGATAAGGATCTCTATAAAAAATTATTTGTTGCAATAATTTGGAAAGAGTCAAAAATTAATACAATAACAAAGCCGAACGTTTTCAAGTGTTCGCTCATGCTGTCGAAGACGCAGTTCATCGTCTTGTTGTTGCATCTTTAGACGTAGCTCTTGTTCTTGTTGTTGTTGTTGTAATCGTAACTCTTCTTGCTGGCGACGAAGTTCTATTACTTCACGCTCCTGCTCTAACTCCAACTGGCGCTCTTGCAGTCGTTGCTCTGTTTCTTTCTTTGCTTTCAGTTTTTCGAGCTCCATTTCTTCGATCTGCCGCCTCTTTGATGATCGCGAGTTGGCGATACGGGGTTGTTTTCGGCTTCCATGTGTAGCAGAACTCTTGGAAGAGACCTCCGCGTTCTCCTCAGCGTTTTCTATTGCTCCATTTCCTGTATCAATTACAGTTTCATCGTTTGGGTCTTTGTCACCAGTCGATGTAGTTGACACTAACGATGTTTGGTTTCCACAATTCTTGCTGAGCCTGTACTGTTTGATCGGATCCTGATAGTGACTCCTAGCTTTACTGAAATTCGCAAACTCATGGGTCAACTTTCTGTCTTCAATATTCAAATAGCTTCTGCGCAAATTTCATCTCGCTTTTCCAATAACCGTTCCGCCTGATCGCACAGTATCTGTTTTTCGCAGTCGCTTAAATTTGCTGATTTCAATTTCTTTTCGAGTTCTACCAATTCGTTCTCGATTGGAACAGAATCTTCCAATATATTGTACCATCGCAATGTGTCTTTCCGGTAGTCGACGACTACTGCGCGACAATCTTCAATATCTTGGAGATCTGGTATTTTGTCAACTACCCATCGCAAAACTTTACCCTTTTCTTCTAATATAGGCTTGGTGTCATTGTCAAAGCTTTCAACATACTTCGGTTTTAATAGTAACCTTTGCTGTTGTCGGTTGTCTTCCAAGTTGTCGTACGTCTCGAAGAAACATCGATAAGCACTTTCGGCCCTCATTGTTTTGTTTTGTGTCAGGTAGCCTTCTAGCTCGTTGAGGTGTCTGAAGAAGGACTTGAGTAGGTCAGCTTGCTCTTTCTCTAACGTCTCAAGTTGACCACTCGCCTTCCAATCAGCTGTCTTCCACTGTCTGTTGGGACTTTTGCTGGCCATCGTTGCTTGTTGTGTTCTGGTCCACCAGGTTGAATCGAGGGTTCGTTGCTGTTCGTGTAACTGCTGTTGTTGTGTTCCGGGTCGGCAGGCCAAATGTTGCGGCTGCTCAAGAATCTCAGCGGAACCAATATATCACAGCCTGGTTCTCGAGTTTTACGCCGGCCTGGTTCTTCACTGGGTTCGATTGACTAACAATCTCGCAGAGATAATTAGTCGCCCGGACGTATTTAAAGGACTGTAACTTTAATTTCGTTGATCGAAGTTAAGAAAACCGAAGTTGATCGAAGTTAAGTGATAGTCTATGTTCTATCTCGTGCTGAATTTTGTAAGGCTTCAGCCAGAGTTAGTAATGTTGCTATTTTCTTGGAAGTAAGCTCAACTAACTTAGAACTCGCAAAATCTTAAGATCTAGCAAAACTTAGCAAAAAAGACTAAAGTTGTTAAGAATCAAATTTTAGTCAATCTGAGAGCCAACTGCTCTTGATAACAGTTTCTAATGGTTCTAAATACAATACAGTTTCACTAATCAAACAATTAAGTTAAAGTAAATAATCAAATATTTATCAATTATAACATCATCATTACTTGTTTCTGATTGGTTAATCAAGAAAATGATTTAGGTCATTGTTTACATAGTAAATGTCAAATTACTGCAATATTTACTTTTGTTGAGATAAGCACGGATGGTTATTACGCGGCTGTGAATGCCTCGAATATACGGTATTTCACCTCTAATGGTCATCTACAGTATCATAGAATAAACAACTTGAGAAATTTAACAATTTAGGAAAATTAATAATAAATAACAAAATATCGAAAAATGCCAATTTTGCACCATATAAGTGCTAATAGCCACACTTGTGGGTATGATGCAATAATGTTCGTTGGGTCCATGAGTAGCTTGAAGGTAACCCTAACCGTCTGCCATAACCTCGGGTTGCTCCGGTTTTGCCTTCCCAAAATCGGTGGGGGGGTGTACAGATTTCCGGTCCCAACTTGTAAAATTTTTCATTTTAGACCATTTTTGAGATTTGACAAATTTCAAGTTTTTTCAGTTTCAAAAGTTATTTCTTGCTATCTGATGGCTTTTGTGGCTCATTGAAGTGGCGCCAACAAGAAGAACAGTCAAATTATACTATTTTTAAAAAATGTAATTTATTGTTATTCAGAGATCTTTAGGTTTAATGTGGTAATATGTCAATTAAATTTAAAATGTCAATTACTAGATCATAATGTTGTTTAATCTGTTAATTGTTAATTCATAGAAACATGAATTTGAAAACCATAAGAAAAAATTGTTAAAGAATAAAGAGAACAATAGTCACATATGCACATAAAAAATACATACATTGTTATAAATGGTATTTCAAATATAGAGTACCCTTTTTGTCAGATTGTGATGTTGAACTCTATAACAAAAAACAAGGTAAGCAGAAGAAGGTTTTTGCCATATAGTTTTTAAAATTACTTATCCCAATCCAATGGAACATGAAGTAACATAAGTTAGTCACTGTTTTGGTGATCATCTAGTTAATACTATTTCTTTATATGAAGATGAAGCTAAAAGGTTATTAATTTTAATCATTATCATATAGTGTTCCAGATCAATAAACCAACTGTTCCTGTTGTGGAAAACATCTAATCACAGACGCTGTTAGGGACGACGATCATCTAAATTGTAAGTTAATGAAGATAAGTCATGTTACCTGAAACTCAAAGGCCAAATTCTTTACCAGTCTGCTTTTATAATGGATCTTAATATTGTTAAAATGAGATAAATCTGTTCATTATACAATTAGTTGAATCAATTTTGAACTTAAAAGTATTATCTGAACCAGACTTCTTTTCATAGATTATTGGATGTATATCAATACTCCAACGTCTTGATTGCTCGCTGCTCTTCCTTTGAATGTCCGGTGACATCGCAGTTTGAAGCATACGACTCGATATCCCACCACTTACTCTACTGGTTTGCTAGTTTGTCATCTGCAATTGACGTTGCTGTTGTGGCAAGAGTTACTGCCTGCTTCGCTGGTAGTGGACCACTTAAGGCCCAGCCGATTTTTGATTTCACTGCCCATGGTGCAGCTTTGTCTCTTGACTTCTTGAATTCAAAAGGATGATGAATGTCGTAACAATCTTGTCCAGGAATAACTTGAACATGATTTAGATTGTAGCTCTGATTTGGCAAGTTCCTCAAATGTGGGTAGCGGTCTTTCAACTCTTGCAGCTCTACAATCTGGTCACCCAATTTCAGTTTTTCGTGCACATAGAATTGCACTGTTGTCAATGGTCGAGACTTCTCACACGCTGAAACAGCTATCGGCACTATTTCAATCTTGACATCTTGTGAGCCATGGATCCCTGCTACTGATAGAGATGCTTTTCGGCCTTGAAGTTGAAGATCAGAAACCACTGATTTGTCCACAAATGAGAATGAGGATCCCGAATCACACATTGCTAGTACATTTAGGCTTAAATCTTTGTTTGTCAGCTTGATTCGTACCACTGGAAGTCCTCCTTGGGTGATATTAGTTGCTACTGCACTTGTAGCATCTGAGACATTCTTTGTAGTTTCTTTCTTCGGTAGTTCGCTGTGCAAAAGCCTGTTGTGTCGTCTTCCACAGCTGGGTACACTGCATGTCCTGCTTCTACAGTATTTCGACATGTGACCTGGTTTCAAACAGTTGAAACACATTCGAAACTTCTGGACATGCTCTCGGTGTTCGTCTTTGAAGGGACATTCTTGATTCTTGGGTTTGCTTGACTCTTCAGCGTTTGAAGCAAAGGTACTCGTCTTCGGTTTATCACGGCTTTGAAATTTGTTTCTGTCAAACGACGAGTTTGTCTGTGCTAACAAATTCTCATGAACTACAGCTTTGTAGGCAAGCCACTCTTTGAAAATAATCAGGTTGCCTCTCAGTAGTCGACGATCTTGCATATACTGCAACCACTGTTCTCTCGGTTGCGGAGAAAGTTTTCTCGTTGTTGAACTTAGCCCTGCTTCTGCTTCTAGATCTGATGTGTATCAAAGTTGAGTCAAGGTGTTCACCAAACTTGTAACCACATTTGCGAACTTCACGATGATCGTGGAATCGTCGTGCCGAATTGGAGGATGAGTATGTATTTTCTTGAATTGAGCAATGACTATGACATCTGATCTGCCATACTTCTCACAGAGTATATCCCAAGCATGATAGTATGATTGCGAGCCAAATCCCATTCCCGATATTGCTGCTTCTGCTTGACCCGTGAGACTGGTCTTGAGGTATTGCATTTTTTCTGTATCGCTGATTGGCTTTTGATGAACAACAACATCAAAGAGACCTGACCACTCTGGCCACTCCAGAGGATCTCCTGAAAACTCGGTCAGTTTTAGTTTTGGCAAGCCATTGGTACCGCTGCTTGGTACTGGTTGGTAAATGACTTGGGGAGTGGTGTGATTCATTATGCTCTTGTTTCTGCTCTCGGCAGACCTGTTTCGAGAGTTGTTAATGGGACTCTGACTCCTGTTTCTAGTTTGAATTGCTGACGTTCCCTGCTGCTGAAATGTCGTCCTTGTCAAAGGCGGTGCTGGTGGGTCCGTTACTCTAATTGATTTACGGACTTTTGGTTTCTTGTGAATGCTCGGTTCTGTCAGTTGCGTTGAGAAAAGTCTTTCACCCGGTTGGAACAGTGGGGTAGTTTTCGGGTAAGTGCTGAAACGCTTGTCAGCTCTGTCCTTGATGACTTTCGTTGGAGGGTCGATGACAACATTTGGAGATAGTGGCCGTCTAGGGACAGACTCTTGAGCCACTGATTCTGCCCACCCGGCTGTTGTTTCGTGATTTCGTTTTGATCCAACACTTTCTAACTCATCTGCCACTGATCCAGATGCTCTTGAGCTTCCTTTGGTCAGCTCAAGTTTCATACGTCTTTCTTCTTCCTCTTCCTCTGCTTTCTTTCTTTCGTTTTCAGGTGTGCGCTCATGCTGTCGAAGACGCAGTTCATCTTCTTGTTGTTGCATTTTTAGACGTAACTCTTGTTCTTGTTGTTGTTGTTGTAATCGTAACTCTTCTTGCTGGCGACGAAGTTCTATTTCTTCACGCTCCTGCTCTAACTCCAACTGCCGCTCTCGCAGTCGTTGCTCTGTTTCTTTCTTTGCTTCAAGGTTTTCGAGCTCCAATTCTTTGATCTGCCGCCTCTTTGATGATCGCGAGTTGGCGATACGGGGTTGTTTTCGGCTTCCATGTGTAGCAGAACTCTTGGAAGAGACCTCCGCGTTCTCCTCAGCGTTTTCTATTGCTCCATTTCCTGTATCAATTACAGTTTCATCGTTTGGGTCTTTGTCACCAGTCGATGTAGTTGACACTAACGATGTTTGGTTTCCACAATTCTTGCTGAGCCTGTACTGTTTGATCGGATCCTGATAGTGACTCCTAGCTTTACTGAAATTCGCAAACTCATGGGACAACTTTCTGTCTTCAATATTCGAATAGCTTCTGCGCAAATTTCATCTCGCTTTTCCAATAACCGTTCCGCCTGATCGCACAGTATCTGTTTTTCGCAGTCGCTTAAATTTTCTGATTTCAATTTCTTTTCGAGTTCTACCAATTCGTTCTCGATTGTAACAGAATCTTCCAATATATTGTACCATCGCAATGTGTCTTTCCGGTAGTCGACGACTACTGCGCGACAATCTTCAATATCTTGGAGATCTGGTATTTTGTCAACTACCCATCGCAAAACTTTACCCTTTTCTTCTAATATAGGCTTGGTGTCATTGTCAAAGCTTTCAACATACTTTGGTTTTAATAGTAACCTTTGCTGTTGTCGGTTGTCTTCCAAGTTGTCGTACGTCTCGAAGAAACATCGATAAGCACTTTCGGCCGTCATTGTTTTGTTTTGTGTCAGGTAGCCTTCTAGCTCGTTGAGGTGTCTGGAGAAGGACTTGAGTAGGTCAGCTTGCTCTTTCTCTAACGTCTTAAGTTGACCACTCGCCTTCCAATTAGCTGTCTTCCAGTGTCTGTTGGGACTTTTGCTGGCCATCGTTGCTTGTTGTGTTCTGGTCCACCAGGTTGAATCGAAGGTTCGTTGCTGTTCGTGTAACTGCTGTTGTTGTTGTCCGGGTCGGCAGGCCAAATGTTGCGGCTGCTCAAGAGTCTCAGCGGAACCGATATATCACAGCTTGGTTCTCGAGTTTTACACCGGCCTGGTTCTTCACTGGGTTCGATTGACTAACGATCTCGCTGAGATAATTAGTCGCCCGGTTGTATTTAAAGGACTGTAACCTTGATTTCGTTGATCGAAGTTAAGAAAATCCTAAGTGATAGTCTATGTTCTATCTCGTGCTGAAGTTTGTAAGGCTTCAGCTAGTGTTAGTAATGTTGCTATCTTCTTGGAAGTAAGCTCAATTAACTTAGAACTCGCAAAATCTTAAGATCTAGCAAAACTTAGCAAAAAAGACGAAAGTTGTTAAGAATCAATTTTTAGTCAACCTGAGAGCCAACTGCTCTTGGTAACAGTTTCTAATGGTTCTAAATACAATACGGTTTCACTAATCAAACAATTAAGTTAAAGTAAATAATCAAATATTTATCAATTATAACATCATCATTACTTGTTTCTGATTGGTTAATCAAGAAAATGATTTAGGCCATTGTTTACATAGTAAATGTCAAATTACTGCAATATTTACTTTTGTTGACATAAGCACGGATGGTTATTACGCGGCTGTGAAAGCCTCGAATATACGGTATTTCACCTCTAATGGTCATCTACAGTATCATAGAATAAACAACTTGAGAAACTTAACAATTTAGGAAAATTAATAATAAATAACAAAAAATTGAAAAATGCCAATTTTGCACCATATAAGTGCTAATAGCCACACTTGTGGGTATGATGCAACAATTTTCGTTGAGTCCATGAGTAGCTTGAAGGTAACCCTAACCGTCTGCCATATCCTCGGGTTGCTCGGGTTTTGCCTTCCAAAAATCGGGGGGTGTACAGATTTTCGGTCCCAACTTGTAAAATTTTTCATTTTAGACCATTTCTGAGATTTGACAAATTTCAAGTTTTTTCAGTTTCGAAAGTTATTTCTTGCTGTCTGATGGCTTTTGTGGCTCATGGAAGTGGCGCCAACAAGAAGAACAGTCGAATTATACTATTTTTAAAGAATGTAATTTATTGTTATTCAAAGATCTTTAGGTTTAATGTGGTAATATATCAATTAAATTTAATATGTCAATTACTAGATCATAATGTTGTTTAATCTATTAATAGTTAATTCATAGAAACATGAATTTGAAAACCGTAAGAAAAAATTGTTAAAGAATAAAGAGAACAATAGTCACATATGCACATAAAGAATACATACATTGTTATAAATGGTATTTCAAATATAGAGTACCATTTTTGTCAGATTGTGATGTTGAACTCTATAACACAAAACAAGGTAAGCAGAAGAAGGTTTTTGCCATATAATTTTTAAAATTACCTATCCCAATCCAATAGAACATGAAGTAACATACATTAGTCACTGTTTTGGTGATCATCTAGTTAATACTATTTCTTTATATGAAGATGAAGCTAAAAAGTTATTAATTCTAATCATTATCATATAGTGTTCCAGATCAATAAACCAACTGTTCCTGTTGTGGAAAACATCTAATCACAGACGCTGTTAGGGACGACGATCATCTAAATTGTAAGTTAATGAAGATAAGTCATGTTACCTGAAACTCAAAGGCCAAATTCTTTACCAGTCTGCTTTTATAATGGATCTTAATATTGTTAAAATGAGATAAATCTGTTCATTATACAACTAGTTGAATCAATTTTGAACTTAAAAGTATTATCTGAAACAGACTTTTTTTCATAGATTATTGGATGTATATCAATACTGGATGAATTTTTAATCTTTTCACTATTTTGGTTAGATGTATTACATAAAATATTAGGTAACAGTTAATGTGAAAGATTTTATTGAATTAATTATTTTGATGATGATTGGGAAAACAAAATGAAAGAAAAGTTCCAATATATGATGCATTCTACTCTAAATTAAAAGAAGAAAAAAAGTCTCACAAAGATTTATTTGAAATTAAAGCGGCATTTAACAATGCGGAAAAAAAAGAAAGACTACACTTTAATGTACTTGAAGCAACACAAATCTTTGAAAACTTTAGAGACATATTTCTGCATAGATCCTCAATTGTTCCATGATATAGATACTCAACTCCAGCTTTATCCATGTAATCACATTTCAGGGAATTAAATGTTAACCTAATATTTTATAAAGAAGAATTTTATCGTATAGCACTTATGATAGAAGTAACACTTAAGAAGTAATGAAACTAAAAAGAAGGTTTGCAACTATACATGACGCTAGATATGTTAGATCATCGAATAGATACACACAACCAGAATTGATACATTTAAATTAACCAATTACCAGATTAAAGAAACATGAAGTAAAAGCAAACTTTCATATTAGTGCCACCACTAATAAAACCATAACCAGTAAAGTATACCATGGATGTAAATTGTTGTTAATTTAGGTTTAGAGGATGATATTGATGATAATGAGGGTAATATTTCAAAAGAATCTGGTGCTCTGATCATGATTTTAGCGTCAAGTCACTGTATCCATCATGCATGGTTGATGAATGACCAAAAGCTAAAATCATCCATTACACTAACCTAGAATGCAAGACATCTGCAGGAAATAAGGTGAAATATACTAAATAATTGTTAACCACAAGGATGAAATAAAACAACACTTAATTGCTTCCTTACTCTCCTGAAAACACAGAAGCTAATCTATAAGATTTCACCCAATGTCAAACACATATTGAACTTTACAAGTTTAAACCAAACAACAAATTATTATAACAAAAAATAATAAAAAGAACTATGCAAGGTAGAGTATTAAATTGGAATTGAATTAGAATAATGAGACTTAACTAGATGATTTAATCAGCTCTAAAAAAGAATATAAGAAAAGTTTATGGCTTTAGCAAATATACGTTGCAAGAAACAAAGAAAAAAATTTTAAAAAAACTAACTCTACAGCTGATAAATTAGCTGATTTATCCCATATGTTAATGAGCAACGCATTCTATGAAGAAATTTTAGAAAATCTACAAAATCGTCAAGGTATGGAAATTGTAAGCAAACTGGATAGATTAAAATAAATAACAGGTCATTCATCATATATCAAACAGCAACAGTCTTTAATAGTCACCTTGCAGCAGTGCACAAATTTAGAGAAGTTATTAAAAAAGAAAAGTTTTTTTTTATTTGTAATGTTAGAATTACATTCACCTAAGAGAAGACACAGGCAAAAATAAATACTTTTTTCGAAGTAACTAAGGACAAACGAAAGATGAGATAGAAGATGAATACCTAATTTAAACTATATTTCTTTAGCAGTGTAAAGTATTAACACTGCTAAAGACATTACCTTGAAAACAAAAAGTTTAATTAAAGCATCACAAAAAGATCCGCTAAATAGAGGTGAATACTTGATGCAATGTTTAACAACGATCAAATACTCTATTCAGGTTATTCAATCAAGAAATCAATGTTGTCTAAGAAGAAAACTGGCGCTATCACTCTCTGATCATAAAAGAAATGTAGATAATATTAATACTAGGTCATATTGATATGAATGAAATGATAGGCTGTGTTATGTTTGACAATAATTAAAAAAATATTAACTAGAACCATTAAAAAACTAATGAAGGAAAACAGAAGAAATAGACTGGAAGATCAATTTATGACAAAAAAACCACTCGGGGCAACTTGAGAAAGGTATTTGATCCATTTACTAAAACTGCAATGAACAGTCTAACAAACAAAATCAATACATGGAGAAAACAATACAAGGCTTACAAGGTAGCAGCACAACATTAAAAGAATTCCAATTACCATTCAGATTACTTGCTTTAAAATTGATACATTCACATTTGACATTGATTTCATTACTGTTCTAATTGAAGAGGGTCTTCAAACGAAATGAACATGAATGATTGGGATGTATCACTAAACCCTAATTTTTGACCGTAAATTTTTAAACACTGATTAATTTCAAACGATAAAAAATAAACGGGGTGTCAATCGGTGACATGGGTACCACAAATCTTAATTTCAACATCATTAGAGCAAAAAAGAAAGTAAATACATAGCGGCAAATATAGCCATATTTATAGAAGGTCTTAAACCGAGATTTGTCTTCAATCCGATTTTTATAACAATTGGCTGACCGAACGATTTCGATCGAAATTGTAATTTGTTTTGGCGGGAAACCGTTTTTGGTATTTCTCAGAAATAATTCTTGCGGCCTATTTAGAACACAGGGTCTACTATTACGCACACAAGAAGCCCAACTAATGATATAGTTTGTTCAATTCCTTAAAAGTTACTAAAGGAATTGAACAATTTCCATTATTGCTTTGGGTTGTTAATTTTGTAAACCTTCACAATAGCAAAAGCGAATAATGTAGTTCTTTCTTTTAAGCATTGTTTTTATTATCGCTGCTCGCCTTGTTAGAGTAAGCAGCTTTGTACAACCAATTAAAAGGGTGGGGGTTAGAGCAGTAGCTTTGTTTGGCGTATGAGCCGCAAATCTGGTATCCCCAATATTTCATAAACGTCAAGTCTCCCTTTTTTTGAAAAAGATTGTACTCTTAAGAGAAAAACTTAGTAGACCCCAATTTACCTCTTCAGTTTTTCTCTTCGTTTAATCTCGTTTAAATAACAGCCTTCCGAAAGGTGTTAACTAAAGTGAATCAGAAGTTTGGTCTTCTATGGGAAGCTCGAGTGACTAGAAATGAAACTTCGCAAGAATAACACGATTAAACCGAGGTCCAAAAACCGTTACTTTTTTAGAAAATAAAACAAGCGTAGCTCAGAGTCAGAACCTATTAGACGAGTTGTTTTAACAATTAATCCAAGACCAACTGAAGAACAATTTTCAGGAGCACTGTACTTCAAAAATACCCCTCCAGGAAAAAACGTACCAGCGTGTTGCGGAACCCATTCGAACTTTTCATCCAACCAAAACATAAAGGCTCTAGAGATTGCCTCATGTCAAATTGAAGTCTGCAACAGGAGTCAAAATTAGGTGGTAAGTACAAAAAGACAATGCAGTTTTGAATCTGAGTTTTGTTGTGGTCATTGTTCGCCACAGTCTTCAAGAAAACGAAATTAGAGAGGAGTTTTAGGTAGTATTGTGACAATTTAATGAAAGGTTTCAAGGGTGCAAAAACCAGCAATTGGGCAACAAAAAATTTAATCCAAGTAAAAACAGAATTGACAAGGTTTGTATTATCAGCGCAAAAGCAAATTGTAATTGATTGGCTGGTCTACAGATGTGAACCAGTCAGAGAACAAACACATGTGAAACAATCTTTAAAGTGTCAGAAAAAGAGTACACTCTATCCTTGAGTGCAACAACGAACAATGATGTCTATGGTGCTCTGTCCAACTCAAAATCCAATGAAGCAAAGGTTAAAAACATTTTCGTTAATTGTGGAGGTCCTCGTGCAACTGTTTACAAAGGACGTACTACTCATTAAAATGCATTCGCAGACGCAATCAAGAGAATAGAAAAATAGGTTCCCAGCAGTAGTGCACCGACCACTTGAAATGTTAGAGCCAAGCTTGAAAGTCTCAACGATAAACATAAGTCTCCTAGCGACTGAAGTGCTCGGAACATATTGAACATAATATTTTCAAATACCTCCAGAGACATCACAATATTGTCGATGTTAGTGCTGGCCGAATTAAGAGCGACAATATAGAAAGACCAGAAGTTCTAAGAAAATTTTTGATGCTGGTATTGTATTCGTTGTATTTCTATTTTGTCGTCGCAAACTCTGTTAGAACTAATACGGATAATGTTGATGTATAAATGAAATATACCAATGACAACTTATCGAATGTAACGATGCAACTAGTTTCAGCAATCAGCCCTCATTTCAGTCAGTTTCAAAATTAAACTATAGCAAGGGAATTGCCAACGTCTGTCTAACAAAAAGCAAGCCGCTACTGTCTTCCTGGAGGAAAAGCTATTGAGAATGTGAGCCCTGGTTAGGTACATAACTGGTGAAGCTAACGTCTGTCTAATAACTTCGTAATTGCTGAAGAGAAGGCAAGCAATTTACATGGCATAATGATTTTAGCGCAAAAAAGATTGACGAGGACCAAAGTCAAATCAGAAAGATCTGTTAGATGTGAACGAGAAAAAACTCAAAAGACACAAATTATGCTTTGAAATACCTGGTTAGGACAAAATTTTGGTTTCTAGCTCTATATAACTTTCCTTGTCATGATCTTAACTTGTCAAAAATGTTTGAAAACCAGCATGAATGTTTCCATTTCGAGAGATCTTACTGCTCCGCAACAGAGTTGAGTTTCACATAAAACGATTAAAACGATTTTAAAAAATTAGACTTGATTGAAAACAGAAAACAGATAATTTGCCAACAAGTGCTTGGCCTACATTTTGCCGTTCTATCAGTTACCAATTACTTTGGACCTTTTTTGCCAAAAACTTTGGTAGTGATCACAACGCGACCAAATTTTTTTTATATTAAAACATAAAAATTTTGATTAATTTAATTCAGAAAAACTTTCAATTGAGAACAATAAGTAAATTCAGAAAATTCAAGCCAAACGTCAGACATGGAGTTGAGAACTTTTTTTATGCATCCGATGTTCATCCAAAACAGATGAACTGAATAAGTATAATTAAATCTTTCAATGCTTGCTACAAAAATGTACTTCCAACAGAAACATTTAATCACATGCTTCAAAAAACAAAAATCAAAGCAAAGACAACTGAAAAGAGCACATGAATAAGTGTAAAATACTCTTAAATGGTGCTAAGTTTCCTCCAAGATGACAAAAAGATCAATCAAACGAACGCACGAAATGAACGCAGTCGAAGCTTATTGCAGGTGATCAAAAAAGAAGGGAACAAAACTTTTCGAGTGCAACTAAGATTGCAGGTGGTGATTTTTTCTCAAACCAAACTGAAAACAAGAAAAGTTCTGAAATCTTTTTTAAGACACTAAGAGCAAAATCAGACAAAATAGAAGCAAAGCCATCAAAGCTTTTTTAGAGGGTAGGATGAATACCGATAACCAAAATTACAATTACGGAAAATTGTATTTGAAAATGCAGGAATTGAAACAAAAAACTCTTCAGTCCTGGACCAGGCAAAGTAAGCTACAACCTTTTAAAAGAGGATGCAAAAAATGCTCAAAGCACATACAACTGGCCTGATAAGGATCTCTATAAAAAATTATTTGTTGCAATAACTTGGAAAGAGTCAAAAATTAATACGATAACAAAGCCGAACAAAAACAGAAAGGAGGCAGAACCCACCAAACAGTCAGTCTAACTGACTGCCTGGCAATGAGGTTTAAAACATTGACCAACGCACTGTGAAAACCCCCAATTTCTATGGCGAAACGCAATCACCAGATAAAAGGAACCGTTTCTCAACTGACAACCTGCTCGCAGGCTAGTTTAGCTTATTAAATAAGCTGAAACAGCGCTTGAAGCAGTTCGAAAACTAGGAGTACGATACAAATTGGAATAATTAGAGTTGATGTAATAAAGTGGTATTTTTTTCGCTCTCAAGGAAGTGCTTTTGTAAACTCCAATGACTCAAAAATTTGGTGTACATCAGGGCAATTTCATTTCACCATTATCCCTTACTGGTTCATGACAGCGTTTTTGCAATTTTACCTGCCAGTGATTTTAAATTGTCTGATTATTTTGCTCTCTATTGCATGTCACGGTCTTGTAGCTCAATAAAAGAAAAACTTCACTGCTCAACAAGCAGTTTACTTAAATGTTCAAAAAAAAATAAAATTTAGAACAAATCCTGGTAAAACAGTTTGTATAATATTCAAAAACCCGTCATCCGAACATTCTAGACTCTGTCTCTCCATTAAAGGAATCTGATTGAAAACGCAAACTCATCAAATGAAAATGTCTAATCCGGAAACCAAACAAAAGAATTGCTCATCTTTGGTGTCTAAATCAGCTAATTATTGATGATGAGAGTTTGGTGTTTTTGTATGTCATTGTTTGGACTTCTATTTCGCAAATGTTTGCTGGGTTGACCAGTCGAAAACCAAAGTCATTAACATAGAGCCAGCGCAAAAAAAAGAGCATTGAGGATCTATATGAGAAAAACTTGTCCTTACAAAAAAAAACTCGATGAGGAGTCTAATTTACATGCTGCAAGGGATTTTCAGAACAGATCAACAATTGATTACCTCAAACTCGCAAAACATCAAATTCGAGTCAATTTGTGAGCTCTGTCGGAAAAAAGACAATGTCCGATAAGCCAATGGAAAGGCCCGCTGAATTATCTGTTCTGCTAAAGTGAAAAAAATGCGCACGCCATGTAACTTCAAACATCTTAAAAGCTGTGAACGAACTTGAACCAGCCGCGCACACAAAATCTCAAAACGCATATATTTATTCGTTTCTTCCTTTAGAAACCAACTTTTTGAATATTTTTGCCAAAACTCATATGATCAATTCTTTGTTTTAACATATTCTTTACCAACAGATACCAGAATGCATTTAAGCAACTCTGCAGTCAGAAGAACTTGTTTAGTGTATTTAGCTCAGATGTAAAAATTTGAGGCTTAACTGAGCTTAGAAAAGCACCAAAAACCCACTACTTGACCAAAAATTTACAACTTTTTTTATGCAGACCGACGACCTCACCATCATACGCAGTATGCAGAAGAAACAATGAATATTTCATTTAATCCATTCGCTACTTTTTCACCCGAAACAACTACTACTTTTCATACTCACTCCACTGATCTTCTTGTCACTTTTTACACTTACTCAAACTAGAATTTAATTTAATGCCTTAGCAGTCTGGTTCAGTTGTTTTATTGCTTGAGTCAGCATAGCAGTTTTTTGGCATTCAACTTCGAAGATTTTCTTTTCTAATTTCTTTTTTTATTTTATGGTGCTTTTTTATGGTAGCTATAGTCATAACTATCGTAAAATAACGAAGCTTCCTCTCCACTTTTTGTAAATCAAATCCAAAAGGTTCTCATTTTTGCCTCAAAAAAGAATATCAATTTCACTTTTGTGTCACTAATACACTGACCTGTAGCGAAAGTTTTCTCTTCTTCTTCTTCTCATACCGGGCACAGTGGTTCAATCACCACCAGTCGGAAGACCTTGTTTGTTTTTTTTCTTTTTTGTCGTTATCATGTCTTTTTTTCTTGCCTTCTTAAACTTTTTTGAAAACATTATTTTTACTTAATCGACAATTGACATTTGTTATCTCAGCACTATTGGAATTTAAAAAAAAATCAATCTTTTATCAACGAGGCTGGCCAAAAACCCTACAAGAAACAAAACATTCATAGCCACCAAAGAAATTTTCGTGCGATTGAAGTGGCGCCCAGCAATGAATTCAATCAGTTGGTTTTTTAATCTCTGAAAGAACAAGTGCACAACTTTTTTCTCTTTTTGATCAAATCAAACTCTTGTTCATGATGCCTTCTAAATTCATTGTACTGGATTGTACACAAAAAATTAATAAGGCACTTTCCTGCTCCTGGACTCAAAGTTTTGGTTTTAAAGGCGGTTAAAGTTTCGTTATTAATTAGTTGCTCTTTTTACTTTCTGCTGCTATTTTCGTAATTTTCTCTGTTTTTATTTTATCTGTCAAAAAAGGATTTTTCGAACTGATTGTGGTTGTGGTTTTGAATTACTTGGGGTATAAATTAAAAATTTTGATACTGCATGAGCAGCTTAGCACCAAAAAGTTTTCCAAATTATAACTTACTATTGCAAATGTACTCTAGTTTTTATAATTTTTGCTCACAATTCTTTGGCTTTGTAGTATGTTTATATTTATTGGCTATGTCAAAGGTTTCCAGATTCTCCTGCTTCCATCGTAGGAGGACTTCATAGCCGCGACTATTCGTCGACGTTAGCTATGTGTGATGAGTGAAATGAACAGCGTAAGTTCCGCTAAATCAAGAGCAAAATATCCAGTTGAGCAATTGATTTTCTTAACTAAGAACCCCCTAGAAACGTTCTTGCTCTTCGTTTTATGTTTTTTACTGTCAAGACTTTTTTGTTAAGCATTCAATAATTCCGACTTAACCGAATTACAGGAGCAAATCAATCATACTTTTTGCAGGTTGGCTTGCACCATTTAATGTATTATTATGTTGTGTAACGGAACATTTATTCTCAAATATTCGTGCATCTTGTGATTTGAAACCTAGTACAAAAAGCATAAAAACATCATAATCAAACATGATTCGGCTTATTGGAACAAATATAGGGGCATCCGAATGAACTTATACACGTGATTCAGTTTAGAGGAAAAAATATCTGAAAAAAATTTGTGAAACAGTACGCGTTTTAGTTGCTGCTGAACTTTGGGGCCAACCATCAACCAAAAGTGCTACGCTCGTCTGAAACTTCACACAGCTGCAAAAATTATTTAATACAAAAATTGTCGGAGAAAAGTTGTTCAGAACAAAATAGCACTTTCTCTAATTACTTAAATTTAATCTGTAATCTTACCGTTGTCAATTCTAATCAATACTTTGTCTGAAAAAACCTTTTGCAGTGGAATTTTAAGTAATTCTTGATTATATTGCTCATATTCTGATTTTTATTTACTGTTTACGTAAGCTGCACGTTTAAAACTTACAATTATTTGCTTTACCTAACTCATTTTTCCTGCTAGAATCCAAGCCCGCCCGCCTTGGTTTGACACAATTCTTAATTAGTTTTCCTTTTGCTGCTTTAAGTATGCAATATTTTTCGATGTCTTTGGTGGTGGCATTACTTTTGGGTTGCATTGTTTCTCATAAAATAGCACAAACAGAGAAAAAGATTGAAGATAAGCGGAATGAACAGAAAAAAAAAAACAAAAAATAGAGTGAATAAAAAAGGGAAAAGTAAAAGCAACTGAAATCGTAGTAATCATAAAAATTAATAAAGGAGTTGGCTAAAAACCATACAGGAAGCGTTTTTTGGATCTCTTCCGATAGCCCCCCTCCCCCAATAAATTAGGTTTTCCGCATTATTATATGGATAAATGAAAAAACACTATTTATTCTTCCGACCCCACTTGTGAGGGGAGGAACTATATACTCAAATGGGTTTTTTTGCTCGGACAATTTTCGCCGATCGATATATTCATCGTAGAGAAATGTTAGTGGTATCATTAAAAAGCTCGTACAGCGCAGAATTCGGAACTACAATTTTTTTCGGAAATTCGTTTTTTCGAGGAGTTATCGAGGTTTAAAGTTTCTGGGAACACGGGATATTTGGTTCACTTTTGTACACTTCTAGCGTAATTTTTCTTCGAATTAACATTTTTTCCAAGAAAAATTTAATTCAAAATTACCTTTCACGCTACAAAATGCATCAATTTGATGTTCTTAACAGACGAAAGGCAATTAAAAAAACTAGTTCTGATCTCATAGAGAAAATTACTATCAAAAAAACTTGAATTCTATTTGACAGCTGTTTTTTTAGAAAAATTTTCATTTTGTTTTTTGAGTCACTAAGAGAATATTCAATTTCACATTGAGATTTCGTATAATGACAAACTTAATTTTCAGATGCCCAGTGAACAAAAAATTAGCTTTAAAGGAACCGTTCACATTTTTTCTGGCATCAACTCGGAGTTTGTAATTTTTAATGATATTTTGATTCTCTTTTTGATATTTTACTGAATCTTTGAAGTCATATGGCAGAGACACGTTGACTGAAATTGCAATAGTTTTCCTAATGAGCATTATGAGACCCTATCTAGTGCTTTGAAAGGACAGCTAATGGCTGTTAAGACTCTTTGGCTAATGTTCTTAACATTAGCCGATCTTAAGCTCATTTTCGAAAACTCTTAATCAACCTCTGTAAAAACAGTACCCCCGTACTTTCTACTGCAACCAAAGTTAATCAGGTTAGCTGTTTGATCTTTGCTTATTGGTTTTATGACTTCGATGCGACGAGTTTTCATAGTTTTTTTTTAATTTGTCGATGTTTTTTTTGTAATTTTGTTTCCTTTTGTAATTTTATCTCATTAACCTAATATTGATATTTCACATTGGCCCAAAGAAGTCGTTAAAAGCGTCTTGAAATAAGTTTTCAGAGAAAAGCTTGTGGATTAAATGGCTTCGGCACTTTCTTCTCGCACTTTTTTAAAGAACTTTTGATTTTGCCTGTATTTGTTGTTGTTTTGATAGTCATAAGACCTATTCTGATGTCTTTTTGAAAACCGTTCATCAACAAACAGCATTTTCTTGAATAAGTTATATAGGCATAACGTAGCGTAATTACCAACTTCCGTCGAAAGCTATTGAACTTAATGTGATTGATACTACGGGTATTCTCAAAGATTCCGTGGTTTTAAAACATTTTTTCATTTTTGTTGTTTTTTTGAAGTCTTACATTTAACATTTAAAAAAAGAATCAAAGAATCCTATTTTTGGCAAAAAATTAAATGAAAATAAAAACGTTTAT